>NC_048275.1:31997909-32145409 GCF_009762535.1 Notolabrus celidotus | reverse complement strand
ATTTAAAAGAGCCTAGAAGAGGTATTGTTTTGACTGTGGCTCTTCAAAAAATATTTTTGGTCAATAGCTCCTGAGTCGGGTATGGTTGAGTACCATTGGCATACATAAATGTGGCACTACGGCTGATGACTGCGTGTTCACAGTTCATTGACTGGCTTGAATGAGAATTTTGCCGTGAGAGTCCTCAGGGTGACACATCATCTTTGTGCATTGTCCTCTATCCTCTTTCCAACCCAAAACAGTTGAGGCAGATGTCTGTAAAACATGAGTCTGGTCCTGCTGGAGGTTTCTGCCTGTTAAAGGAAGTTTGTCCTTGCTGCTGTAACTTGCTAAATGCTGCAAAGTGCTCTGCTCATGGTGGATTAAGATGAGTTAAGACATTTTTGCCTGTAAAATGGGATTGGATCTTATCCCGTCGGTCTAGACCACTTTTTGGAAAGCATCCTGAGATAACATTTCTTGTGTTTTGGCACTATATAAATAAAGATTGATAAAGCTTGAAGGACTGATAAATTGTCAGCCATAAAACTATTTGGAGTAGTTGTGTGTGTCCGTTTGGACAAGCAAAGAAGAGACATTCAAGGAGCTTGCTGAAGTAGATTGCTATGCAAAACAATGCAGCACAGACACTATTATTTTAAGAAGTCATTTGCAAGAATAGCTTGACAACTTGCAGATGTTCATGCATGGCTAAGTTTTGAAATTTGGCAGCACAAGTGAACAGTGCTGATATGTTACTTGGTAGCATAGTGCATGACAGCATTGTATGATGTGGCCCAAAGTTTTCATTCTTTAGGCCCCAATTTGAGGTTTACATTCCAAATCCAATGATTTTGGTTGGCTAATATCTTTGTTGTGTAATGGTTTCATTTAAAGCCATCATCAGCTATATGTGCTCTTTGGTGTGGCTTGTAATGTTAATTTATTAAACTATTACCTAAAACAATGTGTCTTAAAAGGATAAATTGAATCTACCTCTTGTTCCTCATTCTAATGTTGCTGTAGCATGACATACGTTTTTTAAGGAACATTAATATATGCATGTATGTTACCAGTAGATTTATGTTGGACACCGATGACATCTGCAAAGGGCTGAAACATTGCTTCTTGTGTTTTATTGAGATGTCAGTGTGTCGGAGTTGAATCAGACCACTCACACCACCAGCGACCAAACCTCTCTGAATATGTAATTAGCTGCAGCAGTACAAGTGTCTCATGAATATTCATGGTCTTTTTAATTAGGCGGCTCTCTTCACAGCTAGCCGCCACAAAAAGTTACCTCCTCATCACACTGTGTGTGTGTGTACGTGTGTGAGTGTGTGGTTTTGTGACAGTCTTTTTTTCTGTGTGTGTGTGTGTGTGTGTGTGTGTGTGTGTGCATGTCTTCTCAGTCGTTAAATGGGGGAAGGGGTTGGCAGAAGAAGATGACAAAAAAGGGAAAAATATGACAGCAATATTATATCTACTCATTCAATAAAACCTACTGCTAGCAGGTGGTAGGCTTAGCTTAGCTTAAAGACCAGAAAAGAATAAAGGAACCTGCTAGCCTGGCTCTGTCAAACACAAAGCCACCTACTCGCTCAGTTATCATTAAACTGCTTTCTTATATCCTGTTTGTTTAATTTGAACTAAACTGAAGTTTCAGGCTGAGTCAAATGGAAGGGGGTACGTGTTTGGGGGACTATGTACCCTTTTTCCTGTCATTATTGTGATGTTGGCAGGCAATCTCAGAACTCATTTGCTATCATATGATGACAACATATGCCTCTGGGAGCAATGGGCAACATTTTGGGGCTTGGAGTGACGCCAAGGCACCAGTCTTTCAGTGGTAAGCATTGAAAGACTTTAGTATAAGACTTCTTTTTCTGTGCATTGCTCAGTTTACAATCTGAACAGCACTGTAAGACGCTAGAATAGATGTGGTGTTGAGTGATGACGACTAAGCTGCACTTGCATGCAGATTTGTGTTTGAAGACAAACTACAGCGAAAGCTAATACTAAATGACCACTCATCTGTTCAGGGATTGCATTTTAGTGGATTGTGTTCTGCCTGTTCACATGGATTGAGTTCATGGCTATAGCACGTTTCTGCTGAAACTTAAGATTATATATTAACACAAGTGTTCACTGACTGTGGAGCCAAAATATTTAGAGCTCCCCCTACTGACTGGCTCTAGTATGGGTCATAAACCCTGCCTCTCTTATCTTAACAGATGGAACGATAGTCAGATTCTAAAATTAAAATACACATTGGAGAGATTTGTTTTTTTCCAGTCATTCAATTGTTTATTGATAGCTCTGTTGAAAAATGGTGACTACTGCAGTATTTTTGTCAGATTATCAGCTATTTATATTACATATTTTTAAAGTGTTCCATCGCTAGCTCCCAACTCGCCAGACTCCATAAGTAGAAAGGATAATTTTGCAAAGCAGAACGAGGGAGTTGCTGATCGACCGCTGCCTCAACAGGCTAGCATGTTGGGTCACTGTGTTGTTTTGAATCAAACTAACCCTCCAAAACACTAAAAGTACTCAACAACTCAAACAAAATGACAAGGCAAAGGTAGAAGTAGAGCAGCATCCCCTTTGTTCCACATAAAAAAAAATGGCTAAGAACGTAAACAAAAGTAAACAAATGAATAAAGCTCAATGGATAAAACATAGCCATTAAAATAAGGCCTAATGATGTTGCATATCCACAATGGGCTGTACACAACATGGACATTGTTTCAGTGACTTCCCCCAGCGGTTTCTGAAGAGACGTCAGGGAGCCAAATATTAGAAAAAGAGAAAGCGGTGGAGCTTAGACAGGGTGTAAGCCTGCTGGCAAACGGCAAGGTGGCGCCCACCTGTTCGTCAACTCAACCACGCCCCAAGTTATGCAAATGGGGCGTACATTTTAGTCCTAAATATCTTCAAACTGATGACAGTGTGTACAAATAAAGAAATGAGCAACTCAGACTAAACTGATTTTGAACCAGGCTGTACATATTTTAACAAGTTGTGTTACTGGGGCCCCTGGGCTTTTGCATTCGGCCTCAAGTGGACATTCGAAGAACTGCAGTTTGTTGCACTTCAGCATTGAGCTAATTTTTGAACGAGTTTTCTGCTTGGTATCCTCCAACACAAGTTCCCTTTGCTATAAGATGGATTGATTGACATAAACGAGCAGAGGCCTCCTTTCAGCACAAACTTTGATCAGTGACATTTTCTGGGTAAATTACTTTGCAGCCATTACAGCCTGTTCCATGGCTATACCTTAAGCAATATGCAAGATTAATTCCAACAATGTGCATACCAATTATTCAGTCATTTGGACACACACAATGTAAAATAGGGTCCAGGTTTGAGAGTACTAGAATTAGGCCTACACTGAACCACACAGACATGACATTCATACCAATCGTCTAAATTTACCTCCAAACTTAAGGACGCAACACAGTGAAGGTCTATGAACATGAGACATGTATCTCCTGGTGTCATAGAGTTCCTTTCATTGCATAAAAAGGTCAAACTGTGTGAGTTATCTCACAGATCAGGTGTGTCTCTTTCTTTAAGTGGTCAGTTGAGAGCATGAATGCAACGTCTGGCTGAAGGTAGCTTCTGTTGGAGTGTCTTCGCTATCATCACATTAAGCTCACAGTGACTGACGTGTTTATGACTGTCACATGTAAGAAGTGCTATTAAGTATTACCAACATTCAATCTCATAAGTGATCCACAGAAGCAGGAATGATATCAGCATAGTGTTTGGAAAAGTGACTTTTTATAGGCAGAGTTTGTGATGTATAAAACATGCTGAGTGACACTTTGGTCCACAAAGTAATGCAGGTTTATTAAGAATTTGTTGTCTCTACATCAAACACAAGCAGATAGATTTATAAGGCATTAAATTATTCTAATGTGTCTCCGAGCGTGACTTTTATATGAAAATCAGGTCCAGCATTTCACCAGCGTTGAGATATTACTTCAAGCTTTGGATAAGATTTGATGATGGTAGAACATCTGCGACTTTCTAGATTGAAGATGTTTTATTAAAGGAGATTAATTCACAATCTGACTGAGACAGGCGCTGCTCAGATGAAAAATTATAATTGTTTATTGATCATCATAACAGATGAATTATAATTTGATTGCTTTTTTGAATGGGCCATTGTGATTAGAAACAGTGAGAGCCGTATGTTAATGGGGGGCTTTTCTTTTCAGTGGTGGAGCTGGATCAGGACAGCTCAGAGGATCTGAATTCAAATATTGATAGTTTTCAACCTGCAAAATGCAGCTTTCTTTTACCTCACTCACTCTCTTTATATCTCTGTAATTAAAACACAGAGAGAACAAAATGAACTGAGTCTTTTGCCATAGCCGTCTGAAGCTCTGCTGTTGCAGTGCAACTGCAGGACAAGAGCGATCTCTTCTGGTCATGTGATGTCATTACAGGCAGCTGTGCGTGAAGGAGACTTGAACAAGCAAAGGGACATGACATGAGAGAAATATGAATCACTGCAAAGAGACTGTGTTGTTTAATTTTCTAAATGGTAATAACTGGAGTAAAACTGATGCAGCAGAGCCCAGGGAAAAGTATGTGTGGATCAATCTGTTTACAGGTTTGTTTACAGGTGATGTGACATTCAGGAGGGATTGGTTTTCTTCAGACTGACAGCCATTTAGATGAGAAAGAACCAGAAAGACAGATGTAGAAAAGACAGATGTGACTGAGGATGACATAAAGAGATGATGAATGAGAAAAAGTTTGTTTCTTTGTTAGTACTTCTATTTCAAATACAATAAGTTTAAAACTTTGTATTTGAATCAGATGTGTGTTGAAATATGGGCAGTATTTAAAGTAAACCCACCACAATACGAATGCAGATGTTTGGTTAAACTTTTTAACAGTGATTCAATTATGACAACCCTGATTGTAAGAGCCTTTTCAAGTCAAATTTCTAAAAAAAGAAAGAAAAAAAAGACTGAATTTTGTTTTTTAAAGAAAATAATTGTAATTGGCATTCTTGGTGAAACAAGGAAGGTTGTTGATTTAACACTTTGTAAATAAAATAATCTATTTAATATATTTTATAACTAAATTATGTCTTGTAGCACTTTGAAATTTGTTCTTAATGTAAAGTGCATTATAAATAAAATGTATTATTATGATTATTTGTAATGGATTTAAATATGGTCATGTGTCACTGTCATGAATCACTAATCAGTAATTAAATGTGACAATTTACATGAAAATGATCTGCAGTGGATGACGCGTCTAGTAATGGGCATACTTTAGTTCTGTTTTTTATTCAGTGACACGCTCACACTTGCAAGACGATCTTCTTGTCTCTCTCTTCAGACTTCATGCTCAATGACACATTTGTTTCTGTTTTGACAGATGTTTAATGTCTCTGCTGCATTTGTCACAGTAAAACCCATTATGCGTTTTTTTTTTTTACCTGTGTTGACTATTATTTGTTATGTTTTATTCCTTTTATGGTTTTGATATCACATTTAGTAATCTACACTTTGACGTTGATCACCTTTATTTGTGCATATTCAGTCGTGCAGCAGGAGCAACCGTCATAATCATCATTGTCCCTCTTTTGTTTGACAGATGATCAGAACATATATGAACTCTGATTTGACTTTTGCACATTGCGTCAGTTTCAAGCCAACTAAGTCTCTTAGCAGATTTGTTCACCCTCAGTCAGACAGCAACTGCTTTCTTAAAAAAGGCATCATAACTCCGCCTCAGTTGTTGGGTCACTTTTTCTACTTTACACCGGTCCCTGAGACTCTTCATTATCTCACTAGCTCACTGTATAAATAAGAGGACCTGTCGACTGTCGTAAAAAGTGTCAGCACTTAATCAGTAAACCCTGAATGTAAGTCAGTCCCACTTTTTAAAGATGTATATGGCAGAAGATAGATTTATAATCGGGTGAATATGAAATATTTTTAAATTTTTCTTCTTTTCAAAGAGATGTATAATTAATTACATTAATTCTCACCAAATAAATGTCTTCCAGAAGATAAAGATCTCTCGTGACTGTATGAACAGTGTCAGAGTACACTTGTAGCAAATATAAAAACATAAGTCATTTGTGAAATTATTATCATTATTATTATTATTATTATTATTATTATTATTTGACATTTTATTTATTTGCATTTTTTATTATTATTGTTAGTTTTTATTTAGTGGACCACACGCACATGCTCCCCTGCTTAGGTGTACATGGTGTGTGTCTGGAATCAAGTCATATTTCATTTTGTCTAAGGTCAGACAACATTTCTGATTCTTTTAATCAGAACTTGATTAATTTTGTCTTTAATTTGACTTAGTTTACTCAGAAGTTAAAGTAATAACTCGACTCGTCCCTCTGTTTCAACAGATGTACTTTAAATCCAGCATCAGATTGTCTGAGCGGAGGAAAGAGGAGTTTAGTACAGCAGAGAGACGACAGATGATACATGGGATTACCACTTTCAGATGAAAGTCTGCTGTGACCAAAATAAAACAGACTACAACTTACAAAACCCTCAGATGGGATGTCAAATATACTTACTTTTACAGAATTACAGACTGCAAAATGTCCAGTGTGCTTCTGATGACTTTCTAACACTGCAAATCAATAAAGGTAAGTTTGATCAAGGGCACATAAACTGACACTGAAGTGTTGTACAAGTGCACACGGCAAATGAGTTCAAAGTTCAGCTGAAAAGATTCAAATGAACTAGCTAAAGGCTCAGTCATCTTCTGTATAGTTTAGTTACCTCCCCCCTTTCCGTACATTACACATGGGTGTAGCTGTTTATATGTCACCCATGGTGGACCACCTCAACCTTGAGTTTGGTAGTTGTTGTGTTAGTTGACAGAAGTGACAGTCTTTGGTTGAGAGGCTGAATGACAAAGCCTATTCACTTGTGAACAGGCTGCTATGCAATGACCATGCCCTTCAACATTATTCTTCTTTACAGTCCATCTAACCTTAAAAGGGACCACGATTCAAAGATGACCATCATGTCTGCACAGGGACTGCACTAACTCAGAGGACAGATGAATGCCTAAGTTATGTTCATAATAATAATTTAGTGAGAGCAGTGCAGTTAGGTTTTATTGCTTTTGTCCTTCCTCTTGTTCTAAATCATGCTACAGAAATTATGTATGCAGATGATACAACTTTTTACTTACCAGCTGTATCCATTTGGGAATTGTCCAGTACTTTGGGTAGTGAAATATAAGCTGTTGTTAACTGGGCATGGAGGAATAAGCTGGTCCTTAATTTATGACAAACAAAGAGTATATATTTGGATCAAAATTTGGACTAAAAGATAAGTCACAGTTAAACTTATGTGTTTAAGGTGACCCTGTGAAACAGGTAGAGGAAGTTTATCTCCTGGGTGTAATGTAACACAGCAGACAAGTGTTCAAAATATTCAAAGTAGATTGAGAAAACCATCAGTGTTATGTATGTCTGACAGTTATCAAGAGATGCATTACATTCCTACCACGACACTGCATCTCTTGAGTTTATATAAGCACTAGCTCTTACTCTCTTGGCTTACTCTCCAGCAGTGTGCAGAAGTGCATCACATACAGAGTTGAAAAAATTAGGCCAGAATAGAGCCGCAAGACTTCCTTTAAACTGTGTCTGAAGTGCTGATATCATTAGAATGCACAGAGCTTTATTATCTGTCATCGGTGAAAGAAATGAATATAATTTTTCTGCTCCTCTGCCTCCTCCTGGTCCTTTGAAAGAATACAGGCTTGAGGCTCTTTGGTGTTGGCTTCACTTTTGAAACAACGAGGCTACTTCTTGTTTTTCTTCAGTCTCTGGATTAAACTGGTGTGTTGCTTTATTCTGTCTTATGCTTGTTTTCTCTCTCTCTGAACCTCCCAAAAAAAGAAGTAAATAAAGAGTTCAGTGACCATGGTGTGGTGGTATGAGCATCTCACAGTCCTCTGAGTTTCTGTTTTTCACTGTGTGCAGCTTGAACATTTCTACAACTATACTTCAGTAACTACTCCTGTTCGTGTCAGATTACCGCACCCCTCCACCCCCTCTCTTCCCATCATTCTGCTGTCTAATCATCTGGCCTCATTAGGCCCCGGCTCCACCATTAGGGGCCCGTGGCTTGGCACAAAATGGCCGCCCTCAGGCCCTCCCGCTGCCTGGCGAGGAGCCGCAGAACTGGAAACTGCTTTGTGATGTCTGCACCGCCCCGGCACATCTATCCATCACCTTACCGTTTATCACACTCGTCCGCTGGCAGGCCTATCCATCAGAGCCTAAAGTGTCAGGGCCTGCTGGAGAACTCAGCGGCTCCTGTGGTAAATAAAGAAGAAACACAGCAGGATCACAGAGGAGAGGGAGGGAGGGAGGGAGGGAGGGAGAAGGTGGGAGGGAGGGAGAGAACAGGAGGGAAGGGAGCGAATGGAGTGAGGTAAGAGAGAGACTAATGGGGAGGCAGAGGAGAGAATATATGATGGAGAGAGAGAGAGAGACAAATAACGAAGAGGTGAGGAGGAGGATGAGAAGGTGGCAGAGATAAGAGAGAGAGAGACCAAGAGAGGCGAGCAGCACTGGTCATGCTACATCCCAAGTTTTCTTTTTCACACAGGCTCTGTGTCAGGATTATCAAAAAATGTCTTTAATAAAGTTGTAATAAAGACACACTGAAGACATGTTGAGTTACCAACCAGAGCTCACAAGAACATACAACTATAATGACCATAAATAAGGAGGACTGAGTATATCAGTTGTGGTGTTTGAGTAAAGAAGCTTTAAGACTCACATCAACAGTTTTAATAATGAGGATGATAAATGTAAGATTGATTTTAACAGTTGCAAAAGTTGAAACTGGGCAGGTCCAGCTGCAACGATCCAGAGGACTCCCAGGATGATCCATGGTTATTAACTTTAACAGGACCTGAAGATTTGAAGGTAGCAACATGTAGTAATGTGATGGGAATTCATACAGATGAGGCCGGGACTTGACATGTGAGGTTCCCTAACCAAATCCCTCAATAGGTAACTATACCCAGAAAAGCAATTACATGTTGCAGCAATGTAGGTAGCAGCCACTCCCACTGGTCCCCATGGAACAGAAACACGCAGAGTCCACTGTGAGTTGCACTAGCGTGAAGCTAGCTCAAACAGCCTGTTGGCTTCCACATGGGGCGGCTGTGGCTCAGTGGGTAGTGTCGGTCGTCTCTCAATCATAAGTTTGGCGGTTCGATCCAAGCTCCTGCAGTCACATGCCGAAGTGTCCTTGGGCGAAAAAACCCAAATTCCCAAATTGCTCCCACTGATGGTCCCTTACTCTAGCAGCCTGCCATTAGTGTGTGAATGTAATGTAAATATGTGAATGTGGTGAGAGGTGTAAAAGAGCTTTGAGTGGTCAGAAAGATGAAAAAAGTCCATTCCACATGAGGCTACAACTTGATTTCCAGTCACCAGTCTTAATGTCTAAAGGTGTATTCTGTATGTACATTATTTGCAGTTTCAGTAACCGTCTTCTAACATTTTTAGCTCCCACAGCTTCTCTGTGTAACTGTTTAAAGAAGAAGCAGGATGGAGCTCAACACAGACACCTCACGGCAGAGTAGTGTTTTGATGGTGCATAAGTGTAGCAAACATGGAAGAAGTAATAATCCTCACAAAGCTAGGGCCGCCTGCAGGGGGTTCACTGTCTGCTCAGGGTAGATTCAAAGCTCAGTTAAAACAGGCCTTAGCAGTTATGTTTGTCGTGTGAGTATTGTATTGTATTGTATTGTAATATTGCTGATTTTAGTGTCTGGCTTCTAGGACTGCTATGTCCAAGAAAAGCATTACAGTAGACTCCAGGAACCCCAATATTGTTACTTTTAGGTTTTTCCCCAACTACATGTTGAGATCGGTGAAAGTGGGAAAGAGTCAGTGCCCATAGCTGTGTCTATAATGGCCGTGCTCTGCACTATAAAGGTATGAGAAAGTTTGACAAAGTTTAGGGATGGAGACTCATTCGACAACATGAGGCTAGATTTTGGCCGCAATGCCCAAAAGTTCTCTGTATCACTTTTAATGTACTGTAGGTGTGTTGTTGTCTCTGTGTTTTTAATCCTTAGTTCTTCTGTTTTTGAAATCTTGTTTCCTCTTCTCTCTCACTCTGATAAACTCAGTGCCTTTGTTGTGCGTTGATTGTTGTAGTTCTTCTCCCTGTAGTCACTCGGGTCAGTAAATGTGTCCTCCCCCCTGTGGATCTGTTTGGACCTGTTTCTAGAGTAGCACAGATGGGCGATGAGGGACTCCATGATCCTGACCCAAATCCTACATCCCTCAAGGTCAGCTCGGCCGCTATTTTGTGTGTGTGTGTATATGTGTGTGTATATGTCTGTGTGTGTGTGTGTGTGTGTGTGTGTGTGTGTGTGTGTGTGTATTCATGGCTGCACACACTATTTTACAAAGGAGCTATTCTTTACACTCTCAACCAGTCAAGAAGTAGGGATGGACTGAAGCTTACACGCTTGTATTACCAGAGTTAACCACACAGTTTCAAAGCATCGTGTCAGAGTTTGTATCCAACATGATCTGTCACCACTGATGAGGTCTTAATGATATAGCAGCTTTGAAGAAGTGCGTCAATTAAGAGTTAAGACAGTTTCAGACAGTTTGTGACATTTGTGAGTTAGAAAGAGAGATCATCTAAGAAATAAAGCGATGCACATTAGAAAGACCTAATTATTCCATCTCCATTGGAAACAGAGTAATAATGCCTGAAACATAACCATCTATTCTAATGAGTGTCAGTCTTTAGCAACAACTTTACTCCATCACACTAGGACTATGAACTGTCAAACAACCACACCCAAAAGATTCATTAATGATTAACGTCTGCAACAACATGCTTTGGAAAATTCTTTGTGACAATTTAAGGTTACTTGATTGTGACATATTGCACTAAAGTATAAACATTAAATCCAGCATCAGAACAATACTATGCAGATGATTTAATTTCATCATGCACAGGCTTCTTGGACTTTCATCCTCCTCCAGTCTCCATGCTGGTGTCCCTCAGGGTAACAGTTCAGGACCTCGTACTGACAGGACAGCAACACTGAACTTTACTGGAGGTAAAACCAGATGATCCTCTGAAATACCAGGCTTAATGTCAAGGTGTGACCTCAGGCCAGGGGTCAAAACTTCACCTACAAATCGGAGGACTGGGGCTAAAAAAAGCTGCTTTGACATTCCTCAGTGAAAAAAAAGGTCCAGCACACCTTCAGTGGCTGCAGTGCGTTGGCCTTTAGTGACCACTTAGCATTTCCACTGGTTGTTCAAATCTGAATATTACAATCCGTATCTTATTTAGCTCCACTACTATCATTAAAAATCTGCTCTGTTACGTAAGTGTCACTGTAACTGACCCAGAAAGGATAAGTGGTGAACACACTGGATGGATTTTCATAATATTTTGTTTTCAGTCATTTTTTCCACTAATGTGTTGTTAGATCATAGTGTTGTTACATAATTTATTACACACTTGTATTAAATGCTTGATTCTGATTGGTCAAAATCCTAACAACAGTGATTTAGTCTCAAAAGCAAAGGCAGCGCAAAGGACAACCAGATCACGCAAGTCATTTTAAATCCGTCAGAAGGGAGTCTGGTACATTTCACCTCCGCCTGTTGACTCTGTGGCAAATCAATTAGAATGAGAAAACCAGGAAAAGAGACACAAACAGGGAAGAAAGGCAGGAAAGGAGACAAACAATCCGTAAACTAAAAAAAGCGAAGACCACTTACAGAAAACACTTAAAGCCTCTGAGAACGTGACTTTGACTATATAAAATGCAATGTGTAATAAAACATTAAGAAAAATCAATGCAAAGAAACATTTATAACTATTAAAAAACACTGTTCAAAAAAAGCTTAATTGTGGGCGTGGCAGCTTACATTTTTATTAACATACAGTTTGTCAATCACATTAAAACAATACAACAGTCACAACACAACATGGAGCAACACAAAGAGTGAGTAGTCCAATTCTACACGTTCAAACCGTCTGACTCAGAACAAGAGGATTAGAAAATATTATTTATTTCAAATGGTCTGTGAGTTACAAAATACTTTATTTACTACTTGTATCACCACGTAGTCACCACATTTGGGGCATCAGGATCATGTGATGCCCGGGGAAGTTGAGGATGAAATACAGGAAGGCAGAGCATGGCTTCAGTTGCCAGACATAGCAGTTTGGCTAAACTCTAAGCTGTTTGGGGAAAGTTGGTGAACCGGTCCTGGGGGAAATGAGTGAAGCATATACAGCACTGCTTTAGCAAAGCTCGACCAGGGTTTACCAAAACTGTTGCCCACTGCTCCCCAAAATTCCCAGCAGTTAAGATGTAGAATAATGACACAAGCTGTCATCTTCACTGGTGGATGGGATGGGATGAGATAGCTGGATTGCTATACATACATACATACATACATACAGACGGACAGAGAGAAAGATAACAAATTACAGATTACAGGCAGTATGGTTAGCAAGCAAGCTAAAGATAAACAAAGAAGAGGTCAATCAGACATTAAGAGACGGACTGAGCAGGAGCAAAGTAATTTTTGTTGCACGTGTATGAACGTGACTTGACGTGTATTTGTTAGGATTGGTTAGATATGTAATTTGTAATTGATATCCAAGTATTTATTATTAGACCTTTATTTTACCAGGTAAAAAACATTGAGAACCAGTTCTCAAACATGACATAACCCGTCCACTTAACAACTAGTATTAGAACATTTTCAAAATATCATAGTTACAAAGTTCTTGTAGATTTGGGTAACAAGAGGCTCTAACAGAGCATAGTATGGGACACAGCACAACTGATAGATGGAAAAGAAAAGCCACAGACTGAGAGTGACTAGGCAAAAAAGCTCAACCAGGTTTGGCACAGACTCATGCGGTCCTGTTGAGTAACAAGAGCTAAGTTAGCTCATTTCAAGGATGCTACAGAGGGTCAGTCATCACTTGTTCATTTTTGAACAAATGAAAACATTTCCAGATCAATATTTGTTGTAAATTGATCAATTCATTAAGTTAGTAGCTGTGTGATAAGCGGGAAAATGTGAAGTGAGTGGGTTGTTATAGTGGAGAAGCGGCTTGAAGGTGAGGAGGACCATTAATACGTATTTAAAATATAACTTATTGTCATTGATTATGGAACAGTGAGCTTGCACCATAATGATCTTCAAATTCATACCCAAAACAACAAATCATTCTTCATCTGTCTGTCTTATTTTGATTTGTTCTATTTTTCTCCTCCTAGACAGAAAACAGCTGCCCAAGGTCACCCTCACAGCCCCCTCCCCTCAGCTCTCTCTCTCCCCTGCTGAACTTTCCCTCTGAATAAAGGAGAAGACAGAGAGGAGCAAACAGAGACAGGAGTGAAAGTCCTGAGTAAGCGTCGCCTGCTGAGACAAGTTTTTCCCCGCCATCAATCCTCTGTTGGTGTCTGGCTCCCTCGCCTCGTTAGCTAATTGAATAAATGAAAGATTGCTCTCTGCTCCTTGGGCATTGTGTGTCCCTTTGGCTTTGAGTTTTTCCTTCCTGATGTTCCTTTCTGTCTTCTCTGTCCTCCCCCGCCTATATTCATGTCGAATTCGCATAAAAATAACATTACAGTAATGACACCAGAGGTAATGTGTGTCCGTGCTGATCTGTGAGCATGTGTGTGTGTATGTGTGTGTGTGTGTGTGTGTGTGTGTGTGTGTGTGTGTTTGTGAGTGTGTGTGTCGGGTCCTAAAGGGATGGATGTTTCAAATGACACCTCCAGATGTGCAGATGACGAGTGAGGAGATGAGGAGAAAGAGACTTGGGGAGAGTAGAGGAGTGAAAAGAAAAGGAATTAAATTAAGGGTTGGTGCATGGAAGGGCAGAAAAATTAGTGGAGAAAGAGAGAAGGAGAGAAACAGAGGACAAGAGGAGATAAAGAGGAGAAGAAAGTGTAATGGTAGAAATGTTAATAACAAAATGTCCCTTTTATTCTAATGTCAGCTCCGGGGACGGATTAGTAAGAGAAACATGCTAACTTCTGTATGTGTTGCTGAAATCATTGTGCTCCAGTGTGTGTGTTTGTGTGTGTGTGTGTGTGTGTGTGTGTGTGTGTGCATCCGTGCGTGTGTGAGTGTGTGCTTCCGTGCGTGTGTGTGTGTGTGTGTGTGTGTGTGTGTGTGTGTGTGTGTGTGTGTGTGTGTGCGGCTTTAATAATGCAGAGGAGGCCTGTGCTGCTGTCATTAAACGTTGACGTGCAGATGGTGGAAGCCTGTTAAAGCGCTCTCACCTCAGTCCTTGGCTGCGTACTGTTTATGACCAGCCACCATAATGTACTGTAATGCACTGCCGGCTATTAATTATAATAAACAGCCTCTCCTATAGAGCCTCAGCTCCCTAACTTGTGTCAGTCACTCAGCCTCTGCTGGCACAGTGATCAATCTTCAGATGAAGTGTACCGCTCAGACTGTTTCCAGCAGGACTCCTGAAAACAAGAGGAGCTTTGAGATGCCTTTGTTCACCTCAGTGCATGTTGAAAACATCAGTAGGAGTCAGTCAGATGAGGTTATACAGCATATCTCTGAGCAGCATGTAGCTTTATGTCAGGGATAGTGAGTTGTAGAAGCACACTCTAACGTCAGGTGAGCACGACCCTGACACAAACAGAGTCTCACCCTGAAGAGGCCTCCTACTACAACAACCCTCTTGGTGAAGTGAACAGGATTGCATGAGTCAGCGCCACACCTGATTGAGATTTTCTGCCTTGTCACTGTAAGAGTCTGTGACTTTTCCTTTTCCATTCATCAGTCCTTAAACTTCCCATACTCAACTGTTCACTTGTTGTGCTCCATCATTTTTTAGATTCCTCTGTTGTAGTGGTTGCAAAATCAAAATGAACTCTCCCAACATATCCATCTTCACATTTTAGAATAAAAGAAATGCCCAAAGCTCAATATGAAAATGTTTCCTTCACAGCATTTGCTTCTGAGCTTCCTTTTCAGGTGCATGCCTCCTTCTTTAAAAGGTAGGTACAACATTTTTTCCTCTTTACAGGCAGTAAACGTTCAAAACTATTTATTAACACTTAAATCAAACCTGCTTCACTGGACAAAAGGAACCAGACTCCTGGCAAAAACAATCTTTTTGCAAAGCAGAAGATGTGAGTTGATGATCTATGATTATCTCAATGGTCTAGTGAGTTAGATTGTTGTGTTGGTTTGGATCAAACTGCAGCATAATTCCAACAGATCCATGTCTGCTCTGTTTCCGATACGTCACAGCACTGGATCTGATAGGTTTCTATTATAGTCAATGTGTTAACTTCTACTGGATCCACTCTGTTGTGCCAGAGCATGATGCATCAATCTCAACAGAGGAAATTGAGCGAGACAGGAAGTCAGTGCAACAGCCAGGTATATATATTTGATTTTAACAAACCTTTTTCCACTTGAAAATTTTGATTCAGACACCTCAGAATGTGTTCCTGGCAATCACAACTGTATCTGATTTGGAATTTCAAAATAAAAACCACCAGAGTGTTAGCCATCTTTTATTTTGAAAATCACTGGTACATTCCTTTTTCGTCAGAATCTGCCGTTTGTAAATTTGATTCTTGACTCGTTAAAATGATCCATCGTTTGTAAAATTGTCTCTCCACTTGTAAAATTGTCTCATCCCTTGTAATAGTTTTTCTGATTTAGTAAATTTGTGTTCTGAAATGTAGATTTGTTTTGAACTCGGTTAAGTGTTTTGCTAATGTAACTGTTTTATAAAATGTAAAAATGTTTTCCAAGATGTTAATTTGTCTCCAACTTTGAAAAAGTATGTCATCCTTTGTAAAGTTGCATTGCACTTCCCAGCCACCGTACAAAAAGGGGAAGAAAAGGCCACAGAGACCTAAAAACTAAAACACCACACGAGATTACTGAGGAGCCAATTCAGATTGGATTAATATTACCAGAGGAAAGATGATTCGCTGTGGAATTTTGACTTTACAAACAGACATGGTTGACTCCCAAAGGACACAGACATCCTCCACATACAGTGGAGCAAAAAAGTATTTAGTGAGCCACTGATTTTGCAAGTTCTCCCTATTAGAAAGATGAGAGAGGTCTGTAATTTTCATCAGAGGTACACTTCAACTATGAGAGACAAAATGAGAAAAAACATTTTTTTTAGAGAATTTATTTGTAAATTATGGTGTAAAATAAGTATTTGGTCAATAACAAAAGTTCAACTCAATACTTTGAAACATAACCTTTGTTGTCAATGACAGAGGTCAAACGTTTCCTGTAAGTCTTCACCAGGTTTGCACACACTGTAGCTGGTATTTTGGCCCATTCCTCCATGCAGATCTCCTCTAGAGCAGTGATATTTCGGGGCTGTCGCTGGGCAACACAGACTTTCAACTCCCTCCACAAATTTTCTATGGGGTTGAGGTCTGTAGACTGGCTAGGCCACTCCAGGACCTTGAAATGCTTTTTACGGAGCCACTCCTTTGTTGCCCGAGCGGTGTGTTTGGGATCATTGTCATGCTGGAAGACCCAGCCACGTTCCATCTTCAATGCTCTCACTGATGGAAGGAGGTTTTGGCTTAAAATCTCACGATACATGGCCCCGTTCATTCTTCCCTTAACACGGATCAGTCGTCTTGTCCCCTTTGCAGAAAAACAGCCCCAAAGCATGAGGTTTCCACCCCCATGCTTCACAGGAGGTATGGTGTTCTTGGGATGCAACTCAGCATTCTTCTTCCTCCAAACATGACGAGTTGAGTTTTTACCAAAAAGTTCTATTTTGGTTTCATCTGACCACATGATATTCTCCCAATCCTCTTCTGGATCATCAATATGGTCTCTGGCAAACTTCAGACGGGCCTGGACATGTACTGGCTTAAGCAGGGGGACACGCCTGGCGCTGCAGGATTTGAGTCCCTCTTGGCGTAGTGTGTTACTCATGGTAGCCTTTGTTACTTTGGTCCCAGCTCTCTGCTGGTCATTCATCAGGTCCCTCCGTGTAGTTCTGGGATTTTTGCTCACCGTTCTCATGATCAGTTTGACCCCACGGGATGAGATCTTGCGTGGGGCCCCAGATCGAGGGAGATTATCAATGGTCTTGTTTGTCTTCCATTTTCTTACAATTGCTCCCACAGTTGATTTATTCACACCAACCTGCTTGCCTATTGTAGATTCACTCTTCCCAGCCTGGTGCAGGTCCACAATTTTCTTCCTGGGGTCCTTGGACAGCTCTTTGGTCTTGGCCATGGTTGAGTTTGGAGTCTGACTGTTTGAGGCTGTGGACAGGTGTCTTTTATACAGATAACAAGTTCAAACAGGTGCCATTAATACAGGTAACGAGTGGAGGACAGAAGAGCTTCTTAAAGAAGAAGTTACAGGTCTGTGAGAGCCAGAAATCTTGCTTGTTTGTGGGTGACCAAATACTTATTTTCCACCATAATTTACAAATAAATTCTTTAAAAATCCTACAATGTGATTTCCTGGATTTTTTTTCTCATTTTGTCTCTCATAGTTGAAGTGTACCTCTGATGAAAATGACAGACCTCTCTCATCTTTCTAAGTGGGAGAACTCGCAAAATCAGTGGCTGACTAAATACTTTTTTGCCCCACTGTGTATTACCAATTATCAGAGAACCTTAGGTAATGCTAATCCTGTGCGGATAGGGCTTTGAAATAACAATCTGTTAGCAGTAAAGACAAACTGTTTTAGGGGCCGTACTTTGAACAGACACATTCACCTCTAAGGTTTATGTTGCAGCCATTGCAGTCTGTTTTAAAGCTGCAGGCAGAATGGCGGCTGTGGCTCAGTGGTAGAGTCTGTCATTTCTGAATCGTAAGGTTGGCGGATTGATCCCCAAAGTGTCCTTAGTGCAAGACACTTAACCCAAATTGCTGATGGTGACATTGTCTGTGATGTATGAATGAGATCAGCTAATACTGATGGTCCCTTACTACAGCAGCCTCTGCCATCAGTGTGTGTGAGAAGTGTAAAAGCACTTCCAAAATATGTTGTACCTTTAAGATGTCTGCACCCAAAACATGTTAAATAAAAAATAAAGAAACCAGAACTCTCCCATAATCTCAGAGATATTGTCAAAGCTTGGTTTATTGAGTCCATTCTGCATAGGGTGACATAAATGTACATGATGAATTAACACTGTTGCTCTAGGAGATAACCACCCTGACTTTGTTGCTATGTGATCCTTCAGAAAGGTCTGCAAGTGCATACAGTCGTCTATGTTGCATGCTCACTTGCATGATATAGCAATGCCCTCTGCAGGAGAAGACGAGTACCTTCTTCTTTCCCTTATCTATCAGGCTGCTGAGTTCATTTTGTGCTGACTTTGAAGAAGACGTTTGATTAGTGGAGCTGCCCCTTTAGGAAACATTTACCATCTGATATGATCAAATATTTGAACTTTATCTTGCTCACACTCTTTTTGAGATGGCCTGATTACCAAATGACGTAAAGTCCAGGCTTGGTAGTTTAAAGCCCTGTCTTAATGTTGTTATTTTCATTAGGGTCTACATGCTGACACCGCCCTACAGATGATCAGACTCAGTCAAATTTTTCTGTAGCATTGCTGCCGTGATTCCAAAAAGACTTCAGCCTCTGAGGAGACATCTTAACCCAAGAGCAGACTTATGAAGACGGATGAGACATCATTTGCTTCAAGGCTTTTACCTTGAGGGAAGAAAATATATTTTCAAAATAACCCATCACTTGCGTTTCTGCCACTAAGTGGTAAATGTAAGACCTTTGATTTGCTGAACACACGCTGCTTCTGCTTTCAAATGATGTACTTGACGGTACAGAGCACCTTAATGGTTTCCAGGAAATGCCACTTTTGTGTTGGAGTGCTGTGAAGTCTGCGTGTGAGTGTGTCTCTTGTTAAAGGATAACCTTCTCTCCTCCTGTGCATTAGAGGGAAAGTGTGTGTAGCCTATAGGCGGTGTTGGTGTGTCGAGGGAGTGTGTGTGACCGTGCTCTGATAGCGTGTCAGAGTGAATTAGCCTCCGTGTGGCGTCCGCCTGGCACACACCGCTGCCTGCCCTCTGCCCACCACCCCGCATATGTGCCCAAGATTAGAATTAATAACCAGTGCTGCCAATCATGCTTTAATCACAATAACTGTGCATTTAGGGGGCGCAGGGAGGTCACAGGCATCTGGGCCTCAGGATGGCCAATCTGGAGCAGCTAATAAGGAGAGTTTGTGTGTGTCTGTGTGTCCCTGATGGGATCATTTTCAGTATTGGTGGTGGCAGCTGCTCAGGTACAGGAGGGGCACGGGGTTTTAAAAAAAGGGGACCACACTGTAACTACCTGAGAAGACATGCAACTATCCAGTGGTAGTGAATGTTATAAATGGAAACTATTGCTGACTCAGCTGGAAAGAAAAACATTTAGAAGTAAAGAGGGCAGGCGGTGGATTATAAACATGGGAAGTGTTGTGGTTCAGTACATTTGTAGTCTGAGTATTATTGACCAATTACGATTCAGCAGGATTTGATGTATGAAGGAAAAACTTTCTGTGTGGAGAGCAAATCAGGAAGAACACACACGGCTGTAGTGACATCGTGACTTGAATCTGATGGGAATCTAAAGATTATTTAACTCTATAAGTAGATATCTTTATGCAAGTGCAGTGGACAATCTGTAGTAGATCAAACATTTCAACTCTCCACTGAGACTCAAATCTGTTTGCTGACCCACATTGAGATATCCTGACTACCTGGATCCAACCTCTGCTCAACCAACAAGCATCCTCAAAGTTGTTTCCTCCTCCTCAGACCGGTCAAAGTTTGCATTTTTGTCATGATAATAACAAAACTTAGGACACAAACCTAAAAGTAGATTACAAGAACAAAGGTTTATTTCCGGGTTCACAACACTGAGATCAGCCAGAGGGAGGAGTCTGTGTCTTCTAAGATCTACAGATACTCAGAACATTTGAATGGGCGCTTACTTGGGTGATGTAATAGACTGAGAAATTACCACTTTTACATTGAAGACATAAACGCATGGCATGGAAAAGGAAGTCTTAGCTGGAATCATTATCTTAAATTCTGGCTTACACTGAACTTACTAGAAAGTTGACATCTGTTTCCAGATGCATATGTTGCCTCTTTTCATCAGATGATCATAGACAATGATTACATATGGATTACAACAAGATTGGTTTTCAGGTGATCATGACGCCCCATCAAGTTGTCTTGAGTCAATCTGTGTCTCATCTGGATGTTTCTGAAACATCGACCAGGTTGCGTTTTAGTTTTGGATCATGCAAACAGTGACATTGACATACAAGGACTTATTGAACATTGTCCAATGGACTTATCAAAAACAGCACTGACACTCAACCTTGTTTACAATTTATGCCAGAAGGAAAAAATCCAGATGAAACACAAACGTAGAAAACACTTCTGTTTAATTCACTAGGACTGTCTGTTAAGAATGTTTAACCCACTAAAGATTTTGTTGTTTAAAATGTCAAATGCTTTTGGTGATATTCACATCTAAGAAATACATCCATGATGCTTCATGAAGGAAACAGCATCATAACTGGAACTCACTTAATGATAAGATCACATTTTAATGTGGCAGCAGTTTCCTCCAAACACATCTTAAAATGATTAGCTTGCTATGGCTAATGTTATTGCCTCAATCACAGTAGATAACTTGAATCAATGCACACACATCAGCAGCTGTCAGTAAAACTTGCTCTCCTTTTCTGGTCTAAACCAAATAACTCACCACAGACTTCCGGCAGCGCTGAGGAGAAACCCTCCACATATTCATAAATGGGCACTGCGTGGAAAGAGTTCATAGCTTTCAATTCCTGGCAACCCACTTACCAGACAATCTCTGGTCCCTAGTCCACCAACTGTGGACAGCTGTGGTCAAAAATGCACAGCAGTGTCTGCACTTTCTGAGAGAAACAGCCTCAATCAAAAGCTGCTGGTGATCTTCTGCCACTCCACAACTGAGAGTGTCCTCACAAAAAGCCTTACAGTGTGGTCTGCTTGTTGCTCAGCAGCTGATGAAAAGGCTTTACATAACATATCAACATGCTTTAAAAAAAACATCAGCTGCCCTCTTTCTTTATTCCTACACAATGCAAACACCTGATACCTCTGTGACAGACGATCTGAAACACAGGAATTAAAGGTCTTTATTCTGATTTAAACCTCTATGAAATATTCTGCAAATTGTCTCACACAGAGTACAACCAAAACACAGCCCTTAGGTGCGCAAACACATGATTGCTTAATTGTAGACACACCAATCAGGTTTAAGCACTATAAAAATGCAGCAGGTGAGTTTACCTGTTTTCAACCAAAATGGAAGAAGTCATTAGAAGAAGAAGAGTGAGGTTCAGAGGGGGAATCCATGGAGGAGGAGAAGGAGGAAGAGGAAGACCTGAAGCAGGAGGAGACGAGCTCAAAGAAGAAGACAACCAAATTTATCAAATGAAATTCGCGCAACACTAGTTGACCATGTCGTGAACCACGTATTGAAGCTGAGGGAGGCTGGACTAAGAGTTCAGCCAAATCTCAGCATATTAACAGTAGCATCTGTCATGAAGATATTTCAACAAGGAAACAGGTAAAAAAAAATCTGTCTACAGTTACAGTAATCAGCTGCTTATTGTATGCACCATATCAGCACTTTTGATCCCCCTTCCTACAACATTTTACAGTAGGTTACATGTATTTTTTTCTACATAGAATTAAGGGTCGAGAACGACAAGGTGGAAGGGGACCATAGTCATGCAAGAACAAGAGAGAGAGAGAGAGAGAGAGAGAGAGAGAGAGAGAGAGAGAGAGAGAGAGATCATACACATGGTTTTTGCCAATAATGCTATCAGGCTCAGAGAAATTCAAGCTAACATTATCGGTGACCATGTCATTTTCAATAATGTCCATCAGGTCTCTCAGTCAACACTGGCACGCATCCTGAAAAGAAATCAGGTTCAAATGAAACAACTTTATCGAGTGCCTTTTAAGCAGAATTCAGAGAGGGTCAAACACCATGGCATAAGTATGTGGAGGTATGTATTATTCACTTTAGCACTGTGATGTTGCATACTGCACACTTAACCTTTTTACATGTACATTTACTGTGTACTAGATTTATGCTGAACTACACACCCTTGTCTTTCACTGTGTTTCAGAGAGCTTTACAGATGGATGCTGAGGAGATCCTGCATTACTTTGGTTACATACAGTAGATGAGGCAGGGTTCAACCTCACAAAAGCAAGAAGGAGAGGCAGAAATATCATTGGCCACAGGGCTATAATCAATGTCCAAGGGCAACCTTGGGGTAACGTCACCCTTTGCGCTGCCATTACACAGACTGGGGTCCCCCTCCATCATGCCAATATGGGCCCTTACAACACACCTCACATTCTCATATTTTTGGACCAATCACAACACATCGTCACAGCAGTAAACCAAATGCACCAGATGCAATACGTTGTCATCTGGGACAATGTGTCATTCCACCCCTCTGCGGTGGTCCAGAACTGGTTTCAATACCATCCACAGTTTACAGTTACTTCCACCATACTCTCCATTTCTAAACCCAATCGAAGAGTTTTTCTCGGCATGGCGATGGAGGGTTTACGATCTCCGGCCCTAGGCTCAGGTACCCCTCATACAGGCCATGGAAGAGGCCTGCGACCAAATCGACGCCGTAGCTGTGCAAGGATGGATTCTACATTCAAAACGGTTCCTCCAACGTCGTCTTGCCAATGAGGATATCGCCTTTGATGTTGATGAAATTCTCTGGCCAGATCCTACTAGGCGAAGAGAAAATGTCTAGTATATCAGTTTTTTTCAGATTTTTTATTTTCTTTTTACTGTAATTGTAACCTGTGCTGGATACAGTATTTAATGTTTGTCTGATTTTTGCTGAGCTTACAGTGTTATGCATACTGCTGTAGTAGCATGACAACTGGGACGTGTTTTGTTGTGATTCTCCATTTTGACATGTTGACTGATTTAGGTATATAGAGAGAAATAAATTATATTTTCATTAGTCTGCAGCGTTAGTCTTGTGTAGTGTTGGTGAATTTATTGTATATTTGCACTTTCTCTGTGTACTTCACTTACAATACTCTTATCACTAAGAAGTAGAATTGATAAAAGTGTTTTAGGTTAGCAGCAGCAGCAGCAGTGTGTAACTGGTTCAAACAGAATGAAGTCATATGAAATGTGTGTTTCATATGGTAACAAAATATGGTTTTGATAAATTACTGAACAGTTTTTACAAGAGTGTTTCATTTTGCAAAGTATCTGAGGAGTTCTACTTGTGTGTGTGGTTGTGTGAATTGTGTGTAGTGTTTTGACAAAATGGGCCCTTTTTTCAAAATTGTGTTTAAGCAATCAAAAAAAAGGTGTAAATGAAAACACCTAAATCTCAGTTAGATAAGCACCACCAGGCAAGCCTGTGTGAGATGGTTGATATAGCTAAGGGTTCAAATCCTGGACAGAGACCTATTTGGTGATAAAAATGATTTTTTTTCATCACAAAGAAGACAATGAGTACTTTTGAAGTACCATTAAGATGTAAATGAAAAAACCTAGAGAGACAAGCAGAGGAAAAGTGGACAGGCCTGCTGCCTTATAACTCAAAGGTCTTGGGTTCAAAGTCCAGTGGGGAAATGCTTCCTCACACTATAGTTTTAACAGTGTTTTAGAAGTACAATATCCAAATCATGGAATGAAAAGACCTAAAAAAAGTAAGCTCTTTGAAGCAGCCCTGTGGTGTTGAGGATTAGCCATCTACCTTTCAATCTGATGGATCTGGGTTCAAATCCCACTAAAAGCTTCCATTTCAATGTGGAAATGAAACAATGTCTGTGAGCTGTCCTTTTAAAGTAGTGCACAAAAAATGTGACATGAAAAGACCTAAAGTGGCAAGCACAGCAAAGTTGCCCTGTGGTGTGGTGGACAGGGCTGCTGCCTTTAAATGCAAGGGTCTTGGGTTTTGTTAACATGTTGTTATGTTTGTGAAATGTTTGTTGTGTTTTCTGAAACGTTGTGTTTTGCCCATCAGGGCCACCGTATGATGGTCTTGCTTGATTTTTAACGTCATGAAGAGGTTTCAGTATTAACCACTGGTCTATTTCCAGCTGAAACTCCTAGGAGCTTTAATCGTGCTGTATCCTTTCATACAATGACTTATAGGCTTTCATTTCTTTTTCTTCTACAACAGAAGGATTAAAATCTTCTCAACAGGCATCTTGTCACACTGAAACATGTACTACAATACTCCCCTCGTTTGTTCTCTTTCATGTAACACTCTGTACCATCTTGAATCTGTGAAATGTGTAAATGCTTCTTTAAAAGTAATAAACAACATGATAACTCCCTCTCCCTTTCTTTCCTTCCTGTCTTTAGCAGCACTGAGGTGTGGCCATACGGCAGCATCCACGTTCCACTGCGTCTTTAATCCGCAGACAAACCCACTAATTGCAATCAAAACGACAAAACAACATATGTCAGGCCCTCAGAGACTGGCAGCAGCGTGTCCAGCAGGCTCACAAATGATGAGTGATGCTTGACAAATGAACACTAGATTGGCTTCATAAATTAGCTTCTTTGTATCGCCACCCTGTAACAACTGAAGCCAGCACTCACAGCATCAATCAGAGACGTGATTGAGGGAGAAGAGGAGGAGGAGGAAAAGAGGGTGGTATGGATAAAATAAAAGGATAGATGAAGAAATCCACAGAGGATTAGGTAATATGGAGGAGGAAAGAAGTGGAGTGGAACGATGGAGAGCAGGAACACTGAGGGGAGTGGACAATGTGGATCTTAGTTTAAGTTTCAAGCCCTAATGTGACAACCATGATGAGGAGAATTCAGTGCTTCTTTTATTCTAATAATCCATAAAACCAAGATAAGATAATACTTGATTGATCCCAGGGGGAAATCAGTTTTTGCAGCAACACAGATATATTAGCATGAGTAGCACAAATACTGAAGAAAAAAAAAGTGAAAATAAAACTGAAAATAGATAAATTAAATAAGAATTCAATTTTAATGGTATATACAAGTGCTACACATGGTATAAATAGTTATTATACAGACAGTAAGGTAAGTGTTATGCAGAGGTGTGTAGTGTGATTATGGTGTGATTGTGACAGATGACAACAGGGTCATTGCAGGGAGATAAATATAAGGTGCACTGTGGGCAGATAAGGCTAATATAAATAAATATATGTGGGTGAATAGATATATCTGTATACAGAGATAGAGAATAGTAAAAAAAATATATACATATATATATATTATAGTAACATTATCAGTTCATGTTCATTGTTAAATAAATACATTTAATATAAAAAAAACACTACATATTTTTTGTCCATAATTACATTTTATAAAGCATCAAAATAAAGCCAAATTTCAGTGTAGTTATTTTTTTTTACCGTGTTAATTTCATGCTTTTTTATATTTTTAAAGTAAACTAAAGACATACCTTTTTTTTATCTGCCTTTGATTTGGAGGAAAAAATTAAAATAGCCCTGGACTGCATTATTATAATTATTTTTTTAACATGTTTTATTTATTTATTTATTTATTTGTCTGAGCTTTTTAACTTAACTATTTTTAAAATTTTTCTTTTTATCCTTATTTATTTTATCAACTTTATTTAATTTCTTAAGTATGTTTTATGATCAACATCTTATTTCTTCTTTTTTTCTTTTAGTATTTTACCCATTTCTGTTATTTTGTGAAGCACTTTGGGCTGCATGCTTGTATGAATGAAAAGTGCTATATAAATAAAGTTGAGTTGATGTGAGTAATGCTTGATCAAGCCACTAGAGGGCGCGTAGACCTTGAGAGGAACATTACACATACAGGAGCCCAGTGCTGCAGGAGCAACCCTGCAGTGGAGCTGAACACAAGCTTAACTTTGTGGCCTTTGCTTTGACACACAGTTAAGTTTAAAGTAATCACAACCACATACGTGTTCCCAATTATAAGCTTCAAGGGTATGGTGAATGCTAGTTAGTAAAGTTCAGAGTTTAAAGTTGGGTAGTTTTAAAGTAATGTGTTAAAATAGACGATTAGCTGTAATTCCAGTTGCATGTGATGTTTGTTAAACGGGGTACTGTGTCATTCTTAGTTATTCTGAGTTTCTCTGGACCTTGTTAACCTTGCCACACACCGCATCAGCTAGAATTAAATAAATTGTTGCTTGCTGAGACATATTGATCACTGCAGTAATTATCCAATGGAAGGCTCTTACCTCCTTGCTTCTTTAAATCCATGTGGCGACTTTTTTTTGGGACGGGCAGTGTAACAATTTATGTTTGACCAGCTATTTTTTTTGTCTTCCCCAGCTACACAGGTGCATGGTTTGGACCCTGCAGCAGCTCAACTTCCTTTACGGCAAACAACTTATAATGTGCACCTTTTTTCTGTGTGGTTTGTATGGTCTGCAAGGTTGCAGTTGGACACTACTTGAAAATAACAACACCCCTGAGGTTTTGAATTGCACATTTCACATTAAAAAAACTACAAAATAGCTGTGTGGACAAGCCGAAAGTAATATGCACCTAAGTACTTCCTGTTTAAGTTATCACCTACGAGCTAAGCACGCAAGTGCAGCTAATCAGATGGACGTTAGCAGGGAACTGCATCACAAAAGCAAAGCGTCCTCGAGGGGAAAGTAGCACTTTACATTATCAATACGAACTTAAAGACTGTTTTGTAATCCCAAATACAGAATTTTTAAGTGTGATAAATACAATGTAACCCAATCAACAATTGAATTCTCCAATAAATGGTGATTAAAAAAATAATTATTAAAAAGTCATGACCATATTTAATTCTATGCTAATTTAAAGTGCAAACCCCTGAAAAAAAATACAAGACAGTGCAACTTATTACAATTTGTTCAACATTTCAACATTTTATTAAACAAACTCCACAAATAGAACAATATTTTAAAAGTTTTTTCACTGTCAAATACTGACATTACACAATGACGTCAAAGTCACCTAGTCTTGAATGACTGATCAAGCTACAACAGATAAAAAAGACAAACATTATTGTTGCACTAAATTACAAACATACTATGTAAATTATATTGCATGACATAAAACTATAAGCGCAGTTTTCACAGAAAATGGTTTGCATTAAAATTTGGCATCACAATGAGACATCACATTAATCCAACTCTAGCTGAAGACGTGACGAAGCCTGCAGGACTCAATAAACGTGAGTGGATGACAACATATGACACAGCTATACTTATATCAAGCAGCAATACTAAGATTTGCATCAACAATATTCATCTGGGTGCGAGCCTCATGAAGCCTTTGTTTTTGGACACTGTGACGAACTCCATATCCAAAGTAGATGATCAGACCTGAGGAGAGATAATGGGATAAGTTACATAGATTTCCTCTGCTCTCTAAGAATGAATTGCAACCATGAACCTAGAGCTGGGTGATATTGAAAAAGATTATCACGATAACATTTCTCATATTAGTCACTATCAATAATTTTCACAATAAATATCAATCATTATTTCACTTAAATTTAAAAGGCTGGACTATTATAATTATAATAACAGGTTTAAATAGATCAAATTTTTATTGAACATTTTTTATATTTATAATAAGAAAAATTATATCACGCTAATTATCGTTAACGATTTATCGCCCAGCCCTACATGAACCTTCAAGTTTAAAGCAGCCTGTCCTTACCTATGACCATCCACACAGCATAGCTTATCCAGGTTTCTCCTCTCAGCTGAACCATCAGGTAGGTGTTAATGAGGACGCTTAAAACTGGGACTACAGGTAGACAGGGGACCTGTGAAAATATAAGACCTCAGTACTGGCTCTGCTTGTTTCAATGAGTTTGCCATACTGGGAATTATTATTTTGGTTCCTGCAGAGACTGTCAATATTTACTCATGGTTATACAGTAAATATGCAGCTATGGCAGCAGCAGGTTAGCTTAGCTTTACACACCTAAACTAACCTATCAAATATTTAGCAAAGTTTGCTTTAAAAAAAGGGGGATCTGAAAAGTTTAAAAGTATTACGTAATTCAGACTGTATCCTCAGACTCAGGGTCGTGCCCAATCCCATTACACATTAAACTTACTGTGCACTTCAACAGCCTCCAAACAAAACACAAACAAACAAACTGACTGACTGACCCCAAACAAGATATCTCATTTGAGCCTCAATGAGCATGAAATCCTGCTCACTACCATTATCCATCCAGCTTACCATGAAAGCAGCTTTAGACGTGCTCTGTGGCTGCCTCCAGATGATCACCACAGCGAGGACCAGAGTCAGCGTAAGGACGGTGACGAGCAGCACGCTCCACCACTCCTGTCTGCGGAGGGAAGGCAGGGCCTCAGACAACAGCACGCTCAAAACGATGATGAGGAACACTGGAGAGGAAGCAGAGGTTAGGAAAAACTTTGGACGAACATTTAGAGACTTGTTTAGCACTGATTGACAAAATGTTAAAAAAAGGTGTGTTTGGATTTTACCAACTCCAGAAAGTGGCACAGTCAAGAAACCACACTACACCATTACCTTTGAACATGTCGGGGTCTCTAAATAATAGGGTCTCTGCCTGCCTTGGCTTTTCATGTATGCAAACGAAAGGGAAGGAGGTGTGCTCTCCCCGCCTCAGGCTTTTGCATTCCATGCAGGCACTTGGAAAGGCAGGGGGCACCCAGAACAGAGCCATAACGCCAGCTATAACTTATTGAATGTTAAATCAGACCTGAAATGTTCTTTTTAGATTACAGTTTATTCCTGAAGTGAAAGTCATATTCTAGGTATTCCACAAACAATCCCTACAGACTAACAATTTGATTCCCACAGTGACAAAATGAGCACCTTCAGTCTGTTTAATCTGCTCAGGGTTGTTTGCTTACAGGGATTTTAATGCAGCTCATTGTAACATATCGCTGTTTCCTTTAAAGTTCCATATCAGGCTGGTAAAGGGTGATTGCTGAAAACTCTCTGATCATTACACAACAGCATATAGAGAGATGATAATGCAACCAATGAAGGAGGACTTACAAATAATGATGGTAGCTATGTTGACATTTTTAGAGGTGCGGTGGGTTGGTTTAGACGGAGGCTTAAACAGTCCCATCACAGCAAACGGCTCTGATCTGTGGACAAAACTGGTGTCTTCTTTATACCTGGGATAAAAATTTTTAAAAAACATGCTTTAAAAAAGGTGGAAATCTTTGCATGACTCACTTCATACAATAAATACTGTTCAAGCTATAATTATTTTGTATGTTAATTTTGTGACTTTAGTCCCACAACACCAAAATACAGTTTCCATCCATCTCCTCCAGCTGTACTTACCTCAGGATGAGAACACACACTGCAACCAGAGTGTAGGCAAAAATGGTCCCAATGGAGCTCATGTCAACCAGTGCCTTCAAGTCGAATAACAGGACCATGAATGCTGCAAAGACATTCAAATATATGTCATACATCAACAGTCTGCTTAAAGAAAAGATGATATACAAGGAATTAGAGTAACCTACTATCACTAATTATCCCCCTTTAATTGCCCTGACATGATGAGACATGGAGTCCACTGGACCTCTAAGGTCTGCTGTGGTATCTGGCACCAAGATGTTGCACCAGATCATAAAGTCCTAGAAGTTGTGAGGTGAGGTCTCCATGGATCACACTCAGCTGTCTAGCACTTTCCCCCTGATGCTTGATCACACCATCTTTCATCGTACCATGGCCCAGTTTCTGATGCTCACGTGTCTGTTGTAGGCTCTTTTAGCAGTTGGACAGGGGTCAGTATGAGCACCCTGACCAGTGTACTGCTAGGCAAAATCCCCAGAGTGTGATACACAGGTGTTCTGACACCTTTCCACCTGAACCTAACCTGACCTTTTTCAGGTGTTTGAGCTCCATTAGCTCTTCTGTTGGATCCAACCACTCGGGTAAGCCTTTGCTCTCCATGCACATCAATGAACCTTTGCAACCCTTGACCCTGACGTTTTTCACTGGTTTTCCTTCCTTTGACCAAATTTGGTGTTACCTGACCACTGTAGACTTGATACCCCCCACTAGAGGGTTATCATATGGTGTCACAGATGTCCCTACAAACAGTTTCAGATTTCTTTATGTCAAACCCACCAGCCACAGCTCCTGAAGACAGTGTGGCGAAGACCGGACTCTGCCTGGAGCTCATGTAACTAAGTCGCTTGAAGAGAAGGCCGTCTCTCGCCATGGCAAAGAGCACTCTTGGCATCGGAAACATCACTCCCAAAAGACTGTTGAGATGTAAAAACAGACAGAAAAGTGGAGGGGGGGGGGAGAGTGTGCCAACAACAGATTCCAGTTCAGTGGTATTTAGTGTTAGAAGAAAGCAATCAGCACATTTTACACTTGTTAGTTTAGGCATACAGAATGCTACCCACTCTTTTTAAAGGGGACATATCACGCTTTTTTCATCAATATATATTGGTCTAAGAGGTCCCCAAAACATGTCTTTAAAGTTTATGCTCAAAAAAACACTTTGAAATCAGATTTTGGCATGCCTGAAAAGTCCTCTTCTTCATTCCTCATCAGAACACTCTGTTTTCCCTCTGACCACGCCCCCTCAGGAAGTGGATGTGCCTCGGCTCTCCAGCACGTTGATCTAATGTTTACATGTTGGCTGAATATACACGGCTGCTCAGAGATCGCGTTACTTCAACCCTCTGAATCTGATCCTGACGGAGAGGCGCCTGTAGCAGGACCTTTCTGAACGATTGGTCATAGATTTAGGGTTTCTTGTTGTTTTATTTATCAGTATGTAGACGTGTGTCTTGGTACACAGCTACGAACGTGTAGCTATGTGGCTATGCTAACTAGCGCTAGCACTTATCCATGATAAATAAAAATCATCCACTAGATCTTCAAATCTGCAGACGTGGGGAGTAAAACCGACCTCTGCCAGAAAGGCAGCAGGACCTTTTATGAAGGATTGGTCACAGATTTAGTGTTTCTTGTTGTTTTATTTGTCAGTGTGTCGACGTGTGTCTTGGTACACAGCTACAGCTACAGCTACAGCTACAGCTACAGCTACAGCTACAGCTACAGCTACAGCTACAGCTACAGCTACAGCTACGAACATATAGCTATGTGGCTATGCTAATTAGCGCTAGCACTTATCCATGACAAATAAAAATCATCCACTATATCTTCAAATCTGCAGACGTGGGGAGTAAAACCGACCTTTGTGTTTATTAAGACAGCCTACAACTAGCATGCCTCCCTCCTAAGCTCCTTGTTAGCACACGTTTGTGCAGGTAATGAAAAACGGAGGAGGGATTCAGTATTATTTTATACAGTCTATGGGCTGAACAAGCTCCGAGCTCTGACTCCGTGACAGACCGGATATTGTTGTTACGTAACAAAAACACGGAAGTCTGAAACGGCTCGTTTCACACACATTTACAGAAAGGTGGAGAAATCAGAACAGGGGCAGAATGGATTTTTTTCATTCTCGGGGGGTTTGTAGACATGCCAGGGACACATATTTCAGGTAAAGAACCATTAAAAAGTCAATTTTGCATGATATGTCACCTTTAATGTCTTTTAGCTTAGGGTTACATTTTGTAGAATTAAATATGCTTATTATTTTAATGTGCAAATCTCAGGATCCAGCACTTTTTTGCATGCCAGGGATTAAAAGTTGAGTGAACTTGGACTTTTCTTAACCAACATCTACAAGCCATTGAGGCTAACCATCTGCCCTTAGAAATAGTTTCTTAAATTTGTTCCCCAGCCTCTCGTCAAGTCAGACTCTCAGAAATGGCAACGCACAGAAAAAGCATGAAACCCTCTCTCCTGACGGCCTGGGAGTACCTTGTTGAGAGTGCACAGAGGGATCCCACGGCCACGACATACTTTGCAGGCTCCCAGCCAATATACTCAAAGGCAACAGGTAGGGGGCTGTGTGTGTCCAGCAGGTAGTAAGGCATCATGAGCGTCAGAGCTGCTGACACGCCAAAGTAGGCCAGGAAGCAGATGAGCAGGGACGCCACAATCCCGAGAGGGATTGCCTTCTGAGGGTTCTGCACCTCCTCCCCTGAGAGAGCATGTTGGTTAGATTCAACAAATATTTCATTATCAAGATAAACTGCCATGCTAAAAAGCAAGTCCAATGGTTATATTAAAGTAGGTGAGTGGTTCTAAATCATACTAATCCTCCTCATAGGTACCTGTTGTAGCAATGCAATCGAATCCAACAAAAGCATAGAAACAGGTCGCTGCTCCTGCTAATGTACCATCAAAGCCAAAGGGGAAGAAGCCGCCAACACCATAGTCAGCAGTTTCATTAAGGGGGACTGTATAGTTCCTGCACAAAAGAAAGGAACATCGTCAAGATCTATTAATGAAGTTTTAAAGCTGGGGTTGGTAGTCAGATTTAGATACACTTTTTGTTATTCTGGTTAAAATTGTCTTTATGTCCTGATGGTAATCAATACATAATATGTTCTTAAAAAAAGAGAAAAAAAGCTGCCATCTACAGCCGCAGTAAACCTGGGAAAACACCAACCAATCACCGTTTTTGGGTCCCAAAATTTTAAACCAAATCAAATCCCGTCCTGCTGTTCTGCCCGCCTCCTGCGCGTACATTTCCCCGGTGTGCACTCCGAGTCCCCGTCCCCTGCCTCTGCTTCCCCCGACTCTACTGACTGCCCCTCTCGCTCGACCTCGGCCCTGACCCCTCTGACCCGATGAGGTGCTTTGCTCAGGGCTGTAGTCCAGATCAGAGTCTAAAAAACTCTCACCACGGGGGCTCTGACAAGCAAAATAATTAATGACATTTAGTAAATCCTACAGAAATGTATATGTACTGTAGCGTTCGTCCGGACGCTGTAGGGATGACGAGCCGATTCGTGAACACGTTGAGCTTTAATAACTGGGCACTGTGAGCATGCCAACCAACAAAGCAACAATCAATGTTTGAATGAATGAAGAACTTCTCCTCTCGTCTCTCCTCTCTCCCGCTCACACACTCCACACCTCTCTTGATGCCTTCACTAACTGTCAACACTGTAGGAATTAAGAGCATCTACACTGAACACGTTTAACAAACAGTAGAGCTGTTACAGTATTACATGTATTATAGCTTTCTCCTGATATCATGTCACCAGTACAACTGGATAATGCTAGCATGACAGCTGTGAGTTCTAACAATAGCCATGTTTTGTTTGTGTTTTTAACTTTCACTATAATAATGTTTTGGTGAGGACCGGTTTTGGATCAGTCGCGATCACATGGTTGTGAATCAGCTGCGCTCGTGCATGCGAGCGGGGGCGTTGTCTTGGAGGAGCTCCGAGGGGAGAGAGGGAGGGGTTAAACGGAGTCCTGAGGAAATGCTACATTTAAATTCATGTTAGTTTTCTACCAGCCCTAGCTTTAAATCATCATGTAGGTAGAAAAAAAAGATCTTACTCTTTTAGTCGAGTTGCATTCAGGATCGTCTCGGCACTGATTTGCCAGTTTCTGACATCTCCTTTAATGAAGCCGGCGATGATAATAAAAACAAGTACAGCGACATTCACTGCAGTAAAAACTGTATTCAGGATCGCTGACTCCTTCACACCATATGCAAGAAACCCTGAAATCAAAGAAGAGGTTTGGGAAGTTGTTTCTGATTCCAAGCCCACAGAACATCCTGCAGGCCATGATGAGGTTAAATGAATTCAGCTTGTTTTTTGGTTTTTTTTTACATATTATTACAGATGTTACCAGCAAGCAGCATAATCAGCCCAGCAGCAAAGAAGTCTGGGTATTGAGCCAGGCCAGGTGAGTCCATCGGAGTGTCTTTGCTCAGAGTTTTACCAATAATGTTGTCTACCAGGTCATCAAAGGTCCCAGTCCAGGCTTTAGCTACACTGGATGTTCCTAAGGAGATATAAAAAAAACACACTGATGAGGATTTTTTTTTTTTAAATGTTGTTTTATGTGTGAGTTTCCTTTGAAGGGTGGCTGGGCCAGGGAATGCCTCAGGATCCCCCAGGATGAGCTGGGAAACATTGCTGGGGAGATGGATATCTGGGTGGACTTGCTTGGAATGCTCCCTCTACGACCGGATCTTGGATAAGCTGATGAAAATGGATGGATGGATGGAATGGATGTTTTATGTGTGTACATATTGATATGTGTGCCTAAAAAGGTAAAAAATCAGGAGTCAAAGGAATGCCTTTGAAAATAAAAATGGAAAAATAAGATCTCAGCCTGTGTTTGTGTAACCCAATAGGTCACAACTGTAAGAAAGACAGAAGACTGCTGTTCTACAGACTGAAGCCTGAAACAAAAGTGGTTTAGGCAGGGGGGTTACGGGATTCTGGAACCCATGAAAAATTGATCACACCGGGCCTCAGTGCTTCATTACAGCAAACCATGCCAAGCCTAAAAATTTAACACTGCAGACAAGGATGCAAATGTGCTGAAAGCCATCTTTTAAAGTTTAAAGTCAGACACTTTCACCCACTGTGGTGGCACAATACTAAACTATTTTATGCGTGTGTGTTCTTGTTTAACACAAGAAAAGAAAAGCCTATTTTTCATACCTTGGTATCATCTTATGGTGCTAGCCTAACAATTTATTCTTGGGGCAAGTTAAAGATGTTCTAATATTTTGAATGCAGAGCTCACTATCAAAACAAGCTCCTAGTGAAGTTCACAGATGACACATAAGTGGTGGGACTTATTACCAACAGGGAAGGAGTCAACATACAGGCAGGATGATCTGTGGTGCAAGGAGAACAACTGCACTTCAAAATCATCAACCAAAAAGATTATTGCTGATTTTCACAAGACTGGCACTGGCCCCCAATCTCTTTATATTGAAAGGAGGAGTGGAGCTTTGGTTCCCTGCTTTATATACCTCAGGGTTCATCTGACCAGCACCTTCACCTGGTGTAATAACATCACGAGCATCATCAAAAAGGCTCATCAACACTTGAACTTCCTGAAGAAACTAAAGAGAGGAGAGCTGAACTCCAACATATTCAGCTCATTCTACAAGTGTGTGGTGGAGAGCATGCCGACTTCCTGCATCACTGTGTATGCAGAGAAAGGAGCACTGCAGCGGGTGGCAAAATCTGCACAAAGGACCGTCTGACTCCATGCACCCTGCACATGGACCGTTTGCCCCTCTGCCTTCAGGCAAGAGACTGTGCAGCATCCAGACAAGGACCTCGAGAGCAAGGAATAGTTTCTCTCTGTCCGTCTGATGAACTGCTCCACCTGTGGTCGATGGAGTATTAATCATAGACTGTGTTATTAATGGACGTAGTGTCCGTGATGTCACCCATCTGTTTCTGAAGTGTGGTTTTAAAGCTGATCATCTGCAGGAGCCATATTGAAATGCTGAACTCAAACGTCTTTCGAGTTAGTGTGAGGTAAATAGGCAGGCTCTGAGCCTCCTCGCTAACAACTAGAGTTCCCGCCTGTCAATCAAGTCAGCCATGCCCTTATTTAGGCAAAACTCGTACTTCAATAGTAATGAGTCATTCAAAAAAAATCCTCCTGTACTGTCTGTGCCAATAGAGAAATAAGCTATTCAGACCTAAACCGTTGTTTGAATCAGGCTGTAAACATGTTTATCATTGCTGTAAAGACCACCTTGTTTGAATGGGTGTGTATGTGGTTTCTGGTGTTTCTGGAGACAGCCTTAAGTGGAAGCTCGATGAACTTAGTACTTCCACATGGGCTTCATATTTTAAGATTGGAGATTGCTTGTTTATTTGTTGCCTTGAAGTGGCACTATTTTATAGGTATATACATTATTATTTACTATAGAAATGAGTACTTTCTATTTATCATCCCAAGACCTTAGTGCTGCATTTTGTTCTTTTCATATTTACATGGTCAGAATGACAATATTAATATCCTTGACCCTTTTTAGGGTCACAGTCAGTCATAGATCCTTAGTATCATCGTATGTCTTCTCCCCTAAAAAGGTCACTCTTGTAGTCGTGTATGCCTTGCTGTGATTATGTTGTGTGAGTTTTTCTCTTAGCAAATAAAAATCCTTGGTTGCTTCACACCATCGGCTAGAGAGGTCAGGACTTATCTCAGCAGATCTAATGGCTTTTATAGAATTCTAACAAGCTTGCCTTTACCACATTTTTAACAGCACTGCAGTGACTCCACGTGTGTACATTCTCCTTGTGTTTAACTCACCAATGACGTAAGACAGCAGCAGGTTCCAGCCGGTCACAAACGCCCACACCTCTCCAACTGTCACATAGCTGTAAAGGTAAGCTGAGCCTGTCTTTGGGACCCGGGCTCCAAACTCAGCGTAACACAACCCAGCAAACACTGAAGCCACCGCCGCAACCAGGAAGGAGATGATGATGCTGGGACCGGACACCTCCCTGGCCACCTCTCCTGATAGCACATACACGCCTGCTCCAAGTGTGCTGCCCACACCCAGACCCACCAGGTCCACGGTGGTCAGGCATCGGCAGAAGTTAGACTCTTCTCCCTCTGGTTCCAGAGGCTTCTTACGGGTCAGAGTCCGTATGAAGCGTAACACTTTGGCACAAGATAATGTGCAACCACGGGGACTGTGATGAATCAGAGCATGAAATGTATGAAGGCAGAGATGTGAAGAGAGGAATAAGTTAAAAACAGGCCCGAGGAACAGACAGCCTGGACTTTGTTACAAATCTCTACACTTAAACCTGTGTTCAATAACATCTAATCTTCATCAACAACTTGTACACCACAAGGAATCATTGTTTAAGATCCAAAAAGAATATTACCAAACTTCTGACACATTACCTGTCAGCCATTTTTAGTCTGAGTGTTCAGACTATCATCAGTATTTGGTAAAATAAAAAACAGCTTTTGTTCAATGCTGGTGCTTCTGCTGCTGGTGGTGCTGGTGGTGCTGCTTCTGTTGTTTGATGGATCAGAAGGGGAAAATGCCAGTCTCCCTCCAGCTCACAGTCTGCAGCCCTGCTCTCAGTCTGCCACCAGCCCTGCTACCTGCTGCAGCGGCACACCTGAAGTCAGTTAATCAATCAGTCCACTGAGAGCAGGCCTCCTGACTCACATCAGCTGCTTCCTTTATGTAGTGTTTGTTTTTTCACAGTTAGGGCTGACCACACAGCAGAGGATTTTAGACTAGATTTTGGTGCCTTTTATTAAATTGTAAAAAAAATAAACAAGAATTCAAAGGTTGCAATTATGTTAATATATTGCCTGGACAATTTCTTTCTTTCTTCCTTTTTTCAAGTTTTGTTTTTGGGCATTTCTACCTTTATTGGATAGGAAAGAAAGGTGGGGAGCAGAGAGTGGGGGAGGACATGCAGTAGATGGTAGAGGCTGGGAGTTGAACCTGTGACTGCTTCACATATGGAGCACTCTTAGACCGCTAAGTCAACAGTGCCCCATTGGACAACTCTTTTTAAAGGACTATTTTGGTTGCCAAGAAGGGCAGAGGAACTGCTACAGAGCAAGCAGTCTTCATTTGGACAAATGTGCTTTAAATCCAGGAAGGATACAAATTCCAAAACACATGCAAAAGCTCAAAACAAACAATACAGTGGAAACACAATGCAAATATGAAAAAATGCAGAACAACTGTATTAGCAGAAATCAGGCAAAGCCAAAAATAAACTCTGCAAAAGATAAGCTCTGCAAATTCAGACTTTTCAGCAGGAGTGCTCCAGACCTGTACAGGTGCTCTATGAAGAAGCTTTTTTAATTCACAAGACAGGGAGGGAGACCAGGCACTTAATTGATGTGGTATAGGACACAACCTAAAACATGCACAACTTTAATGCAGAGAAACAGTAACCCCTGTGAGGTGTAAATTTGGTCAGCAATGGATCTCAGTTAGCTGTGCAGTGGTCAGCGGTTACCCAGTTTCAGACTCTAACATTCGACTTCCACCAGACCTGTGTCTGGTCCGTCCCCGAATCGCTGCAGTCAGGCTCTGTGCTCTGTCATCTGTCAGCACCCACCGGTTGCGTTTTCAGAATGCAGCACTGAGCAGGACCACCATTGAAATCTGTTAAGATTGATGCTTCTTGCTCTGACATCCGACTAAAAGTCTTGAGTATCTGATCTGGAGGGCTCTGGCATCCTGGATAAGAGACTCAGCGGAAGTTAACACATTGACTAGAATAGAAACCTATCAACTCCAGTGCCGTGACGGATCGGAGACAGACCAAACACAGATCCTTAGGAATTTGGCCGCAAACTTCCCTTAAAACCACAGCCGCATAAGACCGCCAGGTAACTGAAGTTATCAGGCCTGGGGTGGAATCCACTGTTTGGCATAGTGGCATAGTTTAACAACCAGGAGGAATGTAAAAATTATCTGAAAGTTAGTTCAGATTATTTGGAAACATCCTGGGCCAATTGCGACGACTAGAGTTGCAGTACTTTGAGTGCAAACATTTGGATTAGATTGAACGTTGGAGTGTTGACTATATTTTATCAGGAAATCTGCTTCTGTTACTTGATTCATCACACAATCACACTATCATTAATAGTGATTTTTCAAGCCCTTTGTCATTAATGTAGCAGCTTTTTGATTGTATCATTAAACAAGGTATCACAGAGACAAGTGGAAAGTCTACAAGCAGGAATCTAACACAGGGGCCCACATACTTATAATATCTGACTTTTCCCCCTGGCCTTTGCCGTGCAAAGAATAACTGAAGAATGAAAGCCCCAACAAACAAACTTGTCCCTCTGTTGTTGCAGGACATCAGAGTTTTTCACTTATTGAACTACATGTTGATACAAAATGCATTGATTGAAGCAGCAGTGAATTCTCCTGTGGCACTTTCTCACACCACATTTTGATATGAGAAACCTCTATCCTGTAAGACACATTCTGCATCACTAGATGGCAGCAGGAGTATTATGCATAAAAGCCTGTATGCTTCTTCAGACCCTCATCTCTCTCTCTCTTTTTCGATGACATAATCCCTCTCTCAATGAAAAGGAGGGAATTCTGTTTGAAATCAGAGGATGAGGAAGATAGGGGGAAAAATGTCATCATGTGATAAAGGGTGGCTGCACTCTTTTCTAATTTTCATTTTTTCACACTTTTTTAACAATATAGATGAACTCTGTTCATAAAATGTTCATTTAATTGAAATGAATTCCCAACGTTACTCTTTGACTCCCAAATCAGATCAAACAGTCCACATGTGTTTTATTTTAAAGAAGTTGAGAATATTTTACTGTCTCTCTCTCACCTCCCCCTTCTCCTGGTTCTTGCTCCATTGTGTGTGAGGGATGCCCTTGCTTTGCACATCTATTAATTATTTAGCCTTCACGATTAATATGCACAATGTGACCATAAGAATCAACTACCAATACATACCATAACCCCCCACAGCCCCCAGCTCTCACACTTGTGTTTGTGTGGAGTAATGGAGATAGCGTGGATGGCAGGGAGCCAGAAGAGAGAGAGTGTGTGTGTTAGTGTGTGAGTGTGTGTGTGTTAGTGTGTGAGTGTGTGTGTGTGTGGTCCGGGTCGCTGTAAAGTTGTTCTCTACACTATCTATCCGCTCTAATGGAGTGGTAATTGTTTGCAGCGAATTGAAGCAATTTCTTAACCTCGTCTTGGCTGCACGGGGGAAATCGATGCTGTTTGTCATTGCTCTCACTGTGTTGTACAGTCACACCTATGTGTACGAGTGTGTGTGTGTGTTCACATGGTAAGCATCAGAAGTTGAGGCTGGTCTCCATGGAAACCCCCTACCCAGGAACAATTTCCCATGTGGCACCGGCTGCAGGGTGGGGTGGTCTGGTGGAGGGATAACGGAGCATCCAGGGTGAGACATCACTCACTTACCCAACAGGCTGGAAACCCTGAGCTGAGGTAGAACACGGCTCCTCCACTGTACAGTAATGAAAGGAGAGATATTCACTGTGAGGGCAGAGTCATGAGGTGAATCTGTCCCCTGATGCAGAGCTTCGGTCTCTTATGGAGAAACTCATAAGATGCATTTTGTAACCTCTTTCTCTTCAAACACTGAAGCTTCACCTTAAAGAATGACAGTGGAGGTACCTGAAGGCATCACATGAAGGGCTCTGTCCTCAAACTGGTATGCATACATGACTGAATGAATAAGTAAATAAGCAACATCTTATCAAACGTGGTTTTGCACCAATGCACCACTGTTATTCATCATTTTAGTGTAATTTTTGAGCAGTTATAGACATATTCAAAATACATATGTGTCAGTTTTGTCAGGATTTTGATTTTTAGTTTAATGTTTAGTCTGTTTCCTTGTTGTGTTTCTTGTTTTTTGTGTTCCCTGTGCAGGGCTGCATGGTGGTGCAGTGGTCACAGTCAGAAGGTCTTGGTTCAAGTCCCTGGTTGGGCAGGTGGCTTCCTGCGAACCTGTGCATGCGTGGGTTCTCTCCGGGTATTCCTCCCACTTCCTCCCACAGTCCAAAAACATGCTCACCAGGTTGATTGGTCACTCTCAATTGCCCGTAGGCTAGAGTTTGTGCATGACTGGTTACCTGTCTTTCCATGTTTGCCCTGTGACCGGTGACCTGTCCAGGGCGTACCTTGCAATCTGTCCAGAGTCAGCTGGGATTGGCTCCAGCCCCCATGACCCCAAACAGGACAAGCGGTCATGATCATGGATGGATACAGCTTACATTCAAAACTCTCTGAACCGTCAAGCTGAATGAAGAGATGTTGAAGCACTGCTGATGTTCAAAGCTTGAAATGTCATCAGTCACATGACAGTTTACCTGAAGGAGCGTGACTTCATTGTGAAGCACTGTGGTTCAAGCCTAGCACAAGCTTCAGAGCTTTTGTATCATCTGTACATCCCTTAAAAGTGCCTAACAGCAGTCATATCACTGTTCAACAAATGTGCCACGTCTTGGAGACAACCATTTTTAAACGCTATCAATGATTTTAAGTCCAACACCATTGTTTTGAATATTGGAATCAGTCTATTATGTTCTGTTACAACTTTCTGTCTGAAAAAGGCAAAAAAAAAAATTAACCAGAATCATAAAACATGCAGCTCAAATCACCGGCAACACCCGAATCCAACTCTCAGAACTTCACAGACATGCAGCAGTAAGGAAAGCTTTACATTCACTTCACTGCATGTTTTAGCCGCTCCCCTCGGGCAGTTGCTTCAGAGAACCTTTGGCCAAAAAGAGAACTCCAAACCTTTTTGGTCCCACTGGATTATGCAGTTTAAACAAGGCTGGATAGACACTCCTTTTAACCTGCTTTGTTCATGTGCTTTTTCTAATTCAAGGACCTTTTGGTATGATTGTATGCAGGTCTAATAGGTGTGAATAATTTTTAAGTTGTTTAGCTCCTAATCAAAGGTCATTTTCTGTCACTATGTCATAGACAAGACAGTTTTCTTGAATCTAATGGTGAGTCACTGACAAGCATCCAATTCGCCAAGAGATGCCCCACCCTCTGCAGATGCTTCACTTGTCTTAAAAAAAAACAAGTTTTTTTAGTCAAACCAGCACTCCACAGGGTTTATTCACTTAACATCACTCCAGCATTAGCTTGAAATGCATGATATTAACATATCGAGGGAGAAAGGTTGTTAGATCCATGCTGATAGGCATCCAAGGATTATTTGCACAGAGAAGCAGAGGGTTATAACCCATAAGAATTTCAAGTTTTTAATTAAAGCAATAAAAAACCCTTTAGACAAAAGGGTTTTAAACCCAGTAGACATTAAAACAAAAAGTTTAAATACAGATCCTAGATTTCAAGCCTCTGTTTCCTCTCAGCTGTAAAAATTAAGCTGTATTCAGATCATAAAATGACATCTGCATAAACATGTGAGATCATGTTTCTTTAATGATGGCTGTTTACTTTAAGATGAACCTTAACTGGAAGTCACTGGAGCTAATCCACTATTTAATGTACGTCTCCTTGTTGCATGGCGGTGTTCTGCTTACTAACGCTTTGTGCTGTATGAAGTTATTTGACATCAGACACACGGGCCAAGTGATTAGATATTCTTAATCACTGACAAATCATCTGCAGCATCACCCCGTATGCCTCCAACACTCTGGGGAGCTTATAGATAAGACACCTCCTCCTTTCTAATTAAGACGGCTCTCTCACTTCCCTTATGTTTAGTGCATCACGCTGTCAGAGGCCGCTCGCTGCCCACCGCTGCACCCTGAGTAATGGCTGAAAAGGTGATGGGCTCTTAAATGTCGAAGCATTCGTTTGCAACAGTGTGGCAGTCAGTGCAGCCCATTAAAAACCCATTTCTGAGAAGTGAGATTCGTCAGGAGGGGGAGGGGGGCGAGATATGTTTCACGGTTATTAACACGGTCAACACGGGCCAATTATCTTCTCTGTCTTCATTCGGATGAGGGTGCAGAGGAGAACAGACAGACAAAGAAATGAGAGGAGTATTATTGCTTTTCTTTTCTCTTCATGAGGGCTGCTGCTCATTTATTTTGATGACATTGTTTATGACATCTCTGAAAACTATTAGTGAATATACTCACAAAAACAACACAAGAATCCATCTTTCAGCTCTTGAAAAAACAAATCTGATTATGGGATTACCACAAGCGTGCCAATATTCAATGAAACACAATCAAGACTTCTGCAGAATAAAAGTAATTGACTGGCAAAGAAACAAAAACAGTAAACAGGGTCACTTGTGCACTGTTAAAACGAAAAAGCGATGAAAACCCAAAACATCAAGGCAACTGTCTGCACTAGATTTTTGAGTTTTGAGGCTAACCAGCAATCTAACATTTGAGCCAACTGATTAGTTTTTGTTGAGATAACTTATCATTCATATGTAACCTAAAGTTTTGAGTTCTACATACTAATAAGTGAAAGTTGTGCCAACTTATTATTTTTTGTTCAGAAAGTGTTCCTTTGTTACTGCACGTTACTGCACCCTTTTTACACCTGAAGGTAGCAGGCTAATGTTTAAGACGGCTAACTATTGGTAATAACCATGCCTTATTAAACTAACTAAACAAATTAAAGTTACATTAACCAGTAATCAACTCTCCATCAATTGACCAACTGTAAAGCTAGAGTTTCAATACAATACTCAAACCAAATACTCACCTTTAGGGCGATAAAATCCACACAGGACAGGAGAGATGGCACCACATGTGGGAAATTGACAGTGTGGAAGACCCCTGTAGATTTGAGTTGGAGACCCCGTTCTTTGCCTGAAGCATACTCAAATAATTTAGCCGAGCCTCAAACCCATAATTTCAAGTTTTGCCAACCTAACTTATGAAATGAGACCAACTTTACACAACAAACTTAATGCAGGTAGTTGAGATAACTACTTTGATGTAGTTTGCAACAAAATTGACCATTTTTTGTTTACTTAACCAAAAGATAGTTTTCAGGCCAACAATTTTAAGTTTTCATTTTAACAGTGTACATACAAAGATGTCTTTTCATGACTACGTCTCCATCCAGCCACTGGGCCAATCTATAGCACTCAATTGACTGACATCATAACATGTCTTTGGTTAAACTTGTGTCAGCCAGATAATGTTTTCAGCATTTGTTACTTCACAATGTCAAACTGAGATGCAAAAAATAGCAGTCATCCACCGGCTCCCCATACAGCACCGAATCCACTTCAAGTTATTGCTCAGCCCTCAATAACCCCACCCCATCATACCTGACCAAACCTCCTCAAACGCCACTCCCCATCTCGCCGCCTCAGATCAACAGATGCCGAACTCCTGTTCCCCATCACCAAGACCAAGCACCACACCTTGGGGGACAGAGCCTTTGCCATTACTGCCCGACTCTCTGGAACTTTGAAACCACCTCAAGATCTACCTGTTCAAAAAAGCATACAACACATAACCTCTACTCCTGCCCTACCTCTGTCTTTGTTCTGTTTTATTTATTTGCTTTATTTTTTTCCCTGTAAAGCGACTTTGAGTACCAAGAAAAGTGCTATACAAATCTATTGATTGTTATTATTATTATTATCATTACATATCAGTGTACTGGGAAAAATCAAGATGACTGATTAATCATAGACCCAAACAGCTGATCAGTGCACTGCAAGCGGAGGAACTCTTGTGTCGCTTCCCCGAGTAATGCAAGAAAGAATGGTCTTTCTGATGGCAAAATAAAGTGCTGAAAAATGTCCAATGTCACTCACATGAGTGATCACATGGAGTTTCATAACAGTTATAGTTGATAAATTACATAGTCGAGCTGCGTCCCGTCTGCTGATAGCCTAGCTTCTGTGTCAGTTCTACTGATGGTTTCTCAACAGAGGGGCCGAGCAGACTGGGATCCCCTGTGAGTAACACACTTACTATTGAGAAGTGCCTCATTCAACCCCACTTCAAAAATAAAATGGAATGAAATATTAAAAATGCTATGGAAACAAAAAAACATCCTTCTACAGTGAGACTCTGTTGAAAAGAACTAAATTCACTGACTTCATTGACTGCTGCCGCAACTACTTTTATCAACAGATTCACATTCATACCTTTTATAATTCACCCTGCACATTTTGCTGTTAATGAAGTTTCATTTATTTAAGTGTATTTTGATAAGTACTGTCAATTATCAAAATGCATAAAGAGATGAGAAATCGTATCTGCTCTTTGATTACTAAGACTGATGAGCAACTTCTCAGCATCTTGATGATCTTCTACCATCTGTGGTTTGATTAATCAGCTTTCATTTGAAATAGTTCTGGCTCAGCTAGAAGGCATGATAAGGTTTATTTATTATTGAAGGAAACAACACCCAGTAAATAGTCTTATAAGACAACATAGCAATTATTAGGGATGTCCTGATCCCTATTTCAACTATCGTATCAGAGCTGATCTGGGTAAATGGTCAAGGATTGCCAATTTGAGCCAATAGGACGCAAACGCATGAGTAACCACAGGGTCAAAATGGCAGCAGTGTGGAAATATTTCAAACCAGAAAGTGAAAAAAGTCCAACTGCCACTTGAAAACAAGCGCCAACCTTCAACTGCGAGAATTGAAGCCAATGCGATTTTGACAGCAGAAATAAACATGTTTACCCCCTGGTACAAAAAATGAGTTTAGTCGGGATAACTCATTTCTCTTTCAGTGCACACTGTACTGTGTAATATTTCATAACGCAGCAGTTTCAAGTTACAAGTTTTCCATATTGAGAGGCACAGCTGACCTGACTGACAGGCAGGAACACTGTAGCTGTTGGATAGGAGGCTCAAAGCCCGCCTCTTTACCTCACACTAGCTCAACAGAAGTTAGGTTGAGTTTACCATTTCCAATATTGCTCCCGCTAATGATTGGCTTCAAAACAGCACTTCAGAAACAAATGGGTGACGTCACAGATAATACATCCATTGTTTTATACAGTCTATGGTTCCAATATCTGCCATACAACCATTTTGCCAGGCAGTAGCTGTAGAGCTGAGTTCAATTCTACCAATGTGATACAACATCTAAAAACTAAACATGTAACGAAATATTCTCAGCTACATGTACTGTAAACAAGTTGGCACAGATGGATAAGACAGTCAAGGTTTTATCATCCTTTGAAGAGCTGATGCGGGTCGTGAGTGCAGACTGCAATCACAGCTGATGTGCTTCCTGCCTTCATGGCCCTGAAACATGTTCTTACCCCAGGATGGAGCACTGAACAGGGAATCAAGACGATGAAAAGCACTCTGCTAGAGGCTGTGGATCGACGCTTCAGCCAGGTTGAGACTGATACTCTGTACTCTAGTGTGACGTTGGTGGATCCCAGATACAAAGACAGGGAAGTCTTTTAAGTGCTATGATAAGTCTCTTTTGCTTCATAAATAATCAAACATATAAATTTATGACATAAACAAAACAAAACAAAAAAGTGTGCAGCTCTTTTATCTAGGCAAACACAAGTATCAGATTAGGGTTTGGTATTGGTAGATACTCAGTTTAAAAAAACTGCTACTGGATCAGGGGCCAAAAAAAGCTGATCAGGACATCCCTAACAATAACACTTAACATATTGTTTTCTGTGTGTGTGTTAGAGTCATTGTGTATCTGCCCCCCTCTGTTTTGTGGCTGATGACATCATGTCACTGTGGAGACTTACCGATTCTGCTGCCAAATATCAGGCGGGTGATTTTTCCCCAGCCCCCCGTGACTCGCCTGCAGATAAATACATTCAGTGGGTTTGCAGAATATAATATAAATAATGCAAATGAAAGAGCTTAAATACATGAGATGTAATATGTTAAAGACAAGCCTCACATGCCTTGCGTTTCAAAAGCATACAGTGTCACAGCATTCGACCAAATGCTCTGATTGCTTTGGGCACGAGTCCAGAGGCAGACCATGCCTTTTGACCAACACACACACACATACACACACACGCATTTGTGTGATTGAGACAGATGGACCAGTAAACATACGGCCAGGCCAGCAAAAACCCCAGACAGAATGTAATCTGGGCTCAACCAGAATTAGCAGAGGCCTGTTTAGAGATAATTTACGATGTGATCTGGTGGTTTGCTGCAGTCATTTCTTTTATAGTGTAGCTGTGTTCAGGATATATTTGGCTTCACTCACAATATGCCCTAGTTTCCTGTTTTGTTTTGAGTTCATTTTGTAGAATTTTGCTCCTGAAGAAAAGCTTTTGTTGATTAAATTTCCTTCAAACACTCACAATTTGAGGCTGCGACACTCTGCGGTAACACCAGGTCTTAACCCTGTCGTGCAGCACACTCTCATAAAAGATTATCTCTCACCCTCAAATTAACATAATTAATCTATTTGTGGAAGGGGATGGGAGACCTTACACATCTGTCATATGTGCTTTAAGTACAGATCTGGATGAAGATGAGAGGCATGGGCTTTAAACAGCTAGCAAGGGGGTACATGTTAGACAACATTTTACAGCGTGATTAAGAAACAACTTTTCTTTACCTTTGCCACTGAAAATATGGTCACCAAACAGTAATTCATGGCCATACACTTGGCTTTTGTTTCTTTTCCCCTCACTTCTGTGCTTAATTGGACACTACCTGACTCTTGCTTGAGCGTCTGAGCTCTCTCACCCTCTCTGTTTCAGACATTATTTAAAAGTTTTTATCAGCATGATATAAACCAGAGAGGATCTTATGTGATCACTGTCAGTGTATGCATAACGGAATCATCTATAAATACATGTGATGGTGCTGGTGGAGATGAATGATGATTATGATGTATGTGGCTTTTACTTGCGTGAGTGCTTGCGTTGAGTGAGCATGTGCGCAACAGTGGAAAAGCTTGAGTTCTGCATGGGTGACATAAAACAATTACATTTTAGTGTTCTATGTCTACATATCACTTAAACAGGAAGAGTCTACTCCCAGGTTTACACATTTTAAAAGCAACTACAGCAACAACGAAAACTCTTTGCATAGAGATTTATGGCATTAAGTATTTCATGGTCAAAAAATACTAATGTTTGTGTTATGAGGCAGACAATGGTTTATTAAAAATCATCAATCTTTATTTGTATAGCTGCAAATAATTCATTTGCAAAAATTAATTAAAATATTTATATTCTATATGTGATGAAGAACGTTGTTCCTGCTTTCGACCCTTACTTCCCTACTTTGCCATCGCTGTAGGAGACGTTATGGGCCTAGGCGAGTGTTTCAGTCTGGCAGTGGTAAGTACTGAAAATAAATATGCACATAGTTTGGACTTATAGAGGATCGGTGTGGGACTTTGCTCATTGATATCCCAAAAGATCAAAGCATGTATAACCTACTCACCTGCAAGCCTGTAAGAAAACAGTCTACTACTGTAGTCCTGTTGCTGATAATGAAAAGCTGCAGAGAGACAATGACTAATGAGGAGGAGTCATACCAGAGCACCATGGACAGCTCCCGCATCATGACGTCTCTAAAAGTAGTATGGGAGGTCAAGCCTTCAGTTATCAGGCACCTCTCCTTTGGAATCATCTGCCAGTGGGTCTAGGATGTAGACACTCTCTCTGCTTTTAAGAGTAGGCTTTAAACTTTCCTTTTTGATAAAGCTTGGAGCTGGCTCAGGCTTGGACCAGCCCCTAGTTATGCTGCTATAGGCTTAGACTGCTGGGGGAACTGACAAACTGGGATCCTGTCTTTCCCTATCTCTCCTCTCTGTGCCTGTCACTTACTTTAACTCTTCCTGGACCATTAAAGTTACTAACCATAGACATTCCTGGAGTCCCTGAGCTCCCTTGTCTCGTAGGTTCCTCTGAGTCGCTGGACGTGCCAGACTCCAGCAGCTACAACTACTACTATCCTTCTCATCACTATCACCACTCTCTCTTATTCTCCTCTATCCCTCTTTCCAACCCCAACTCGGTGTCAGCAGATGTCTGTCTGACACGTATCTGGTCCTGCTCAAGGTTTCTGCCTGTTAAAGGAAGTTAGTCCATGCCGCTATAACTAGCTTAATACTGCGAGGTGCAATGCTCATGGTCAATTAAGATGAGATCAAACTATCAAACCCTGAACTCTGAGTCCCTAGTTTCAGAACAGCTAATCTGAGATATCTCAGTCAACTAGGTATGCAGGCTCACTTGGAGGTTAGCGCGTGCACCACGACTATAAAAAGACAACATGAATGGAGCCCTGATACTATGATTCACAATGGGAACAACTGGCAAAAAGAGGTGCACCTAATTCACCGCTTTAGAATTAGAAATTCTCATGCACACATACAGAGACACTTCCAGAAAGAAAAGCAACACTGCTGCAGAAGCAAAAGAGATAAAGAGAAGCAGCTTGGGAGCAATGTGCTGCTTGAGTCAATGCATTGGTTTGAATGTTGTCTTAATTAGCCCTTTTAATATTTAATCAGACTGAGATTTGATACAGGTGGAAATTAAAATGTATCTTTATTTAGATGTCATCTGGGCAAGAGAGAAAATGGAACTTGGAAGCAGCTGTACATTACATTTAAATGAAGGAATCAAAGAACATCTCACCGGATGTGAGAGCATGTCCTTGATGGGTGACGTTGGTGATGTGAGGCTTGATAAGAACATACAGACATGCAAAATAGAACAAAGACAAATGTTCATGCTCAGGTAGACATCTGGGAATGATCAAACTCTATTAACACACGCATGATAAAAAAGTTACCTCTTCAGTTTCCTCTCTCTTGTGAATAAGCTTGAGTCACCCCTCTTTCTACAGTTTGAGTTACCCCCCTGTGAAATAAATAGAGAATATTTAATTTCTCTGTGTCACGACTTTGTTCAGCACCACTACATCTCTTCATCAGGGTCGACTGGGAGGTGGGGCTGACTTCTCATTCGTCCGTTCTAAGCTTAAATAATGGCGATGATAAAAGGGCACACTGTAGGGGAGCCTTGTACCTTTGCGTTATGGGACAGGCCTGCTCCCTGCCTGGTCCCACTTTGTAACTAGGCTATGTGCCGGTGAATGAGGATAAAAATATGACTCAATCTGGGTCACTACCGTGTTTTTAGAGACAGATCCAAAACTGCTCGTGATCCAGCACCACCGTGCACCTTCAGGAGTCCACATCACTTACTGTCATCTCAAAGCTACACTCTTCTGTATGACTCAGAGTTCAAGCTGGTCTCTCTGTCATAAAAATAAAAAAAGCTGTGAGATCAGAAGAGATGAAAAGACTGAACTCAACTTTCTCAGGTTTATTTTCATTGCAGTTTTTCTACTGTGTGTTTCAGCTCCTGTGGTTTTAACAGTTTTCACATCTGACTAAATCTCTAGCTCATCTTCAGGTTGAGTAGCTTGTATAATGAGTTCCTGAGATTCACAGCATTGCTGATTTTCTCTCACTCTTCTTTTCTCCTATGCTTATACTATGACTCCTGCTTCTTCAAACAAGTGTAAAATTATATCTTCTCTTAGGAACAGTGATGTGTGTTGGGAAGAATGAGTACGGCTGTGTTTGTTTGACACAACTCTTGTGTTTTTTTTTAACAAAGCCTGAATCTGTCCAGTTTTAAAAATATGTGTCAATACCAAGCGGCAACCTTCGGCCGCAAGAATTGAAGCCAATGCGGAATTGCTAAAAACTGCAGTTTCTCGAGTGTCCGCTTTAGGCTGGCTCCAGAAGCACTGGAAACCACATACACACCCATTCAAAAAAAGCTGATCTTTACAGTCGAAATAAACATTTTTACAGCCTGATACAAAAAACAAGTGTAGTCTGAATAGCTCATTGTTCGATCGGCACACACTGTACAGGGGGTGAATTTTTCCATAACCAGGCAGTTTTGAAGATATTAAGATTACGAATTTTCCATATTGAGAGGCACAGCTGACTTGATAGACAGGCGGGAATACTGGCTGTTATCGAAATGGCTCAAAGCCCGCCTCTTAACCTCACACTAGCTCAACAGAAGTTAAGATAAGAGATAAGACAAGATATTACTTTATTGATCCCCCGGGGGGGAAATTCAGTTGTTACAGCAACCCAGACATAAGTACAAAATAAAAATAAAAATAAAACAAAATAACATAACATAAAATAAAATAAAAAATAAAATAAAGCTAGAGTACAATTTAGATATATACAATGTTACAAATGGAATTTAAATTAAATAGAAGTAATTACAGGCAGTATTAAAAAATGTTTCAGTAGTGACAGGTTGACATGGTGTGATTATGGTTGGTAATGACAAATTAAGCAATAAATAGAAGAATATTTGTATGTAATATGACCATGGGTTGTAGTTAGAATAGTAATGTAATATAACGAAATATAATATAGCAAGATAATTATATAATACAGTATATTATACATTATAATGCCAGCAGCAGTCAAGAGAGAGTTCGGGATGGGATGATGGAGTGTGACAGACAGAGCAGGGATGTTATGGATCTGTTATGGTGTTAGTCTGAGTTCAGCATTTCCAATGTGGCTTCCGCCGACAATTGGCTTCAGAACAGTTCTTCGAAACAGATTGGTGGCTTCACGGATATTACATCCATTGATTATAAAGTCGATGGCCAATACCAACAATGGAGGTACAATAATATCATCTCTCCTTTATTCTTTTTAAAATCTATTTTTGTCTTCCAAAATGAAAAATATACAAAAAAAATGTCCCAATGATGAGATGGAGCAACATACGCTTCCATCCAGATAATGCCATATCGGGGAAGACCTTACATATTTCTGACCTGGAAAAGCAGAAGGATCAGTCAGATTCCATGTCAGTCATCAGGTATTTATCTTTCAAAGCTTGAAGCCGAAATGATTTAACTGCATGTAAATACTATTCGTTTGTTAAGAATGGTACAGTGATTATGATGTCCAATAGAGGAAGTAACTTTGTTAATGGTAGAGCTATGTTTATGAGTTAATGTTAATGTTAATTAGCTCAGCATTTAAGTTAATTATAAGAATGCCTGCCTTATAATTAGGGGCCGGATTTGTAGAAGCCATTTTAGTTTATGTGGGAATTTACCTGCTGGGTTTTGGTTATGGACGGGGCCAGTAATTATATAAGGCAGGAGGCACAGGTGTGTGTAAATACATTCTTTTGTTTTGGGTTAGTTGGAGCGTCACGAGTAATGTTTTTTGACCGTGACCTATTTTGAGCCTGTTTTTGAGTGGTTTTCAGTGGAAGAAAATGGAAAACTCTCATGGAATAAAATGAGATTGAACTACGGACCTGTGAGTAAATAGATTATTTTTATTGTATGAATGACGGTGGACACGTGTCAGAAAAGACTACTCCAACTAACCAAGTGACATTTCAAACTGCATTAAGAGATCTGCCACTTCAGGACCAATTAGCATTGTTTATGGAGGAACCGGCGGTAGCTTCTCAGGCAGTGTAGTTGTGGCTTAACACTGGAAGGGCCAGAATTTGTACTAGAAAGGCCAAAAAGGTCATTCTGACTGTCAGATTCCAAATTGTATTATCTACTATGATAAATACCCAATACAGAGAGTTATGTGTTTATTGTTTAAGGATATATACTGTATAGGATGACACTTTGCATGACAAGTCACTTTTATCTTCTTATTCAGATGGATCACCGGTCAGCACTGTCAAATCCCAAGTTCTGCAACCCTGAGAATGTTGAAGTGAAAAGTGTCTGCATTTTTTCTGTTGCCCGCGTCTGTAAAAACAAAAAAACAAAAGGCTTCTGCAAGTTGATATGAATTTTCTCTTTTGCTTCAATTTGGGGATTGGTCTCACCCTGTTGGAATTATATTTAGCATAACCAAATAGACCAACTATACATGATCCTGCTAATTGTGTGATCAGATTGTTCTTAGTGTCCCCTGTTTTTTCTATTCAAAATCAATATCCAAGGGGTTGTCAAGGGGTTTTGACCAATAAGAATAAAGTGTCTTATTCAGCTGGGTGATAAACAAGCGGGCAATAAAGTGAGTTAATCAATCCTGATGAACTATTGTTTTTGTTATCCACCTCTTTGGCGTGACATTCAGGGCCATGGATGGGTCAAAGGAACATGACTTTAATCCAGGGGTTTGAGGCTCTATTGGAGTTTCATAATAAAAGCCCATGTTCACCTTTGTTGAAAACATAAAAAAGTTAAATCTTCCTAAGTAACATACACATGTTATGTTAAGTATGATAAATGAGGCATAAATGTTAATAATGAACCAAACTGTTCCTACCCAAGCACTTATTTAGAGGTCCTTCTGATATAGTTTAACCATATGTACACCACTCCATAACCAAATGCAAGCAAGACCATCAGGCAAGGGGTTGGCTTTGACTTTGTAGTCATTTTCTATGCCAGTTATGCTGTTGAGTTGGATGAGTGGATTTCACAACATGCTGCTAATAAAAGCCTTTATTTCTTTATATTTTCACAGATTCACTGTGAGACATTCATTTGACTGTTGAAGGACAGCAGGAGATTTTTTTTTTACTCACAGTAGCACTTGAGGTTGTAGTAACTCCATCCGTATGGATTTGGCTCAGTTACTTGAGGATTGGCCATTACGGCCACAGGTCCCATTGTGGATTAAAAGAGTGTGAAATTGGGATTGGTAGCTGGAGAGGGGCCAGATTACTTTATGGGAACTCCTGAGGTAGCCTGAAGCAAGGCACCAAACTGCAGACTACTTGGGACACAGTCTGTGTGCAGCCCCTAACTCTGACATCTCCTCATTGATGCATTAAATTTCAACATGCATTACATTACCATGCTGTGATAAACACAGAGTACTGGTGCCCTAACCTAACTTGGATGTCATCTTTTCACAATGTTGCTTAGTTGATCTCTGATGCATGTCAAAAACTACATGAAATGTAGCAAGCTGTATATGAACGTTTCAACTGAACTATCATCCCTCAGTTCAGCACTTTATTTTGCGAGTCTAACTGGAGGTTGATTTGTTTAGAAAAGTTTCCTGTTAAGCTCTGCACATGTATCATGTCATTTAAGGCCTAGAGTCCCTGACCAAGCAGACATGTTTGCTATTTATGATCCCCAATCACAAGTTTCCTGGCCGAGTCCGGCTGTGTTACGGAAGCTAGGATCGCATGTAAGGGCGAGTTTCTGTCAGTGCGCCCACCCAGGACAGATCAAGCTTTGATGCAGAGGCAGTCTGCTCTGCACCTCGAGGCCTTGGGTCATTATGTTCTGCAAACAGAAGCGAGCTCTGCAGCGCATGATCATCCTGTGATCCTGTCTCTAACAGGCTGCGCACTGACTCTTCATAACTACAGCAGCCAGCACAGCATGTTATCTACAGAGGGCCATTCTGCGGCAATATGCTCACTTCCATACACAGACACACTCAGACACACATAGACACACACACACACACACACGAGCAGTGGGCATGCTATAATGAATAAGTGTTGGCTGGTTTAAAAGGGATTAAGGTCTTCAGATAAGCAGCCATTTGATTTGAGTTATTGTGTTGGACACAGAGGATTAGAATTCTCTCATCCATCCTCTTCATGTTTTTGTTCATGGATCAGATTTGATTTTCACAGATCAGACAAAAAATAATAATTGAAGTGTCTTCAATAAAAATATAGCGTTTGTTTCATCTCCCAAATAGACCGAGGTATTACGCAAACCTTCCCCCCTCACAGGCGACAAAGGTTTCAACAGAATAAATGCAGAAGGGATTTTAGACGTCAATTTAAGAAACGTTGTAAAAATAAAGGTGCATTTTAACATTTCAGCTCATTACAACATGCATGAACAGTCTGAATACAAAGATCTTCTTCTATCTTCTTTATTTTTTGCATATATATGTGTCAATAGGCTTTCCAAAATTGAAACGATGAAAATAATTTTAAAAAGCTTGTTGTTGAATTGTGAGGGGCACTCAGTTTTGCCACCCTCTGAGTGTGGTGAACTTATCAGAACAGTGCAGGGTCAGGTGTGTGTGGCTGATTGCCCCTGATCTGGAGCAGGTGGGGGGAAGCTTATATATACTCCTGGGCTCACCTTCCCAGTTATTGAGAGGATCTCTCCTGTGATCTCTGCATGCACATTTTCCTAAGCACCATATATCCCAGAGAAAATACTTAGTTGAAGTTAGTCTTTTCCCCAGTCTTTTGGTTTTCTTCAAAGGCATCTCTAGAAGCCCTTTTAATTTTGTTGAAAGGTTTTCCTGGGTCTCCCTCATAGTTGCTCTGGGTGGTTTAGGTTCTCTCATCATATTAACGCCTTGTTTAGGTTTAGCAGTCTCTTGGTTTCAGCCTTCTTTAGTTTGGTTTTCCCCTCTCCCTCTGATTGCTTTCAATTTTTGTGGTTATTCCTTTTTGGAATAACTTTAAGGAACCCTGTGGTCTGCACTTGCGTCCCACACCCCCTCATCCTGACATGAATCTCATGCAGTGTTTAGTGATGTGAAAAATAACTTATTTTTTACTTCCTGGAAAGTATTGGTCTTGGAGAAACAAGGTTTCATCCCAACAATGAATATATATAATTGCGGGCAGATTTTCCATTTGTGGAACAAATTCAACAATTTCAAAACACCACGGGTGTTTTCAAATTGGACTACTATTCTAGCAGTACATACTGATTTAGCCAAAATTCACTCTGTAGTATGCAGTATGTGAACAAGCGCAAAATCTGCAGTGTGCCAATGCTTCCCGGATGTCGGGAAAATTTCTCAGTATGCAGCGGACCAGTCTCCCTCGCGTACTGTTTCCCACAATGCTCAGTGCGAACGTTCTGCTTCTCCTTTTTTTATGTATTTGCAGGGGCTCTCTGTTTTAGGTGCTTTGAAATTCATTAAATTCCATAAAAAACACTTCTTTATTTTTTAAATCATAAGCATGCTTGTCTACTTCCGCTTTCCGAAACCGGATTCGTAAAGCCTGACCCAGCATTCTGCCAAACAGAACAGTGAACTGCAGCCATGGTCATAAGTATGAGCAGTAGCGTGGGAGAAGTCATTTTGGAGATAGCAAGACATTACAGCACACAGGAGGCTCTGGAAATGATCTTGCACTGAATGCAAGGATGGCTCCTCATCCTCCTCTGAGGACTCTGAGGCTGACATGGAGTAAGCCTCAGAGGTAGAAACAGACCAGCTGGAGTCCAACTCCGACTCATCTGAAGACAGGAGTGGAGGGGAGATGGACACTGAGACGCTCCACTACATCTCAGCAGCAACAGGTTTGATTCCGGATCCTAAACACTGGGTTGTCTCCCAAATCAGTGACCCGACGTCCAGCTTTGCACTGCTGCTGACAGATGGGATCCTGCAGCATATTGTGGCCATGACAAACCTGCATGGGAGACGCTCAATTGCAGACTGGCAAGATGTAGACACAGAGGATATGCAGGCCTGGGGCTTCTCATTTTGGACGGTATTTACAGGTCAAAAAATTAATCAAAATCAGCATGTTACAGTGGCAAGGGAAAACTTGCAACTCCTTGAGCAGTACCAGACTCAGGTTAGACAGATATCTGCTGAGACCATGTTGTGGTTGGAAAGAGGGATAGACATGATGAAGAGACAAGAGGTTTCACCTCATCAGCAGAACGCTGCAGTTCGACGACAAGCTATCCCGACCGCCACGCCATGATGACAAGCTGGCTGCCGTCCACAAAGTCTGGGATATGTGGACGCACCGCCTGCCAATGCTGTTCGGTCCAGACAGGGACATCTGTGTGGATGAACAGATTGTCCCATTCTGAGGCAGGTGCAGTTTCAGGTAGGACATGCTGGCCAAATATGGTATAAAGATTTGTGATGTCAAAACGTCCTACGCCTCGAGACTGCAGGTGTACACAGGTAAAGCAACTGGCAATCATGCTGGAGTCAACCAGGGGATAAGGGCGGTCCTGGAGATGACAGAGGGGCTCCAAGGACCCATCATTACTTGTGATAATTTTTTCATGTCCTTCACACTGGCAGAGGAGCTGCTAAGGAGGAAACTGGCCCTGGTTGGTACAATTCGCCGAAACAAGCCCGAGGGAGAACCCACATTTGCTCCAGGAAAGAGCGACTTCTCCTCCACCTTTGCTTTTATGAAGACCCACAAACTGGTCTCTTACATCCCTCGACAGGGGGGGTCTGTGAATGGGTTATGGGTAGAAATAGGTTTATTACCTTTCAGTCAGAGATGCCTGACTTGCATAAATGGCAGAGTAGCACTTTGGGTATCACCTGGTCAGTGATGTCTGTTGCTTTCCACATGACATAAAGAGGGAGATGTTTGTCATGTTTAAAACTGTTGCTGTACAGAGAGTGTCTTCTAGACGGACTCCCATTAATCTACCTCTGTGACTCATAAGTTAAAGACTCAAGGACTGGGAAAATTTGGAATGTCGAGACAACATTTATTTTGGACGGGAGAGTGTGGGACCTGTAATAATGTGAGGCATTTATATGGACACTGACACCCTCCCACTCAAATGTTTATTTTTTAAATTTTGTACATAGTCTTGTTAATTGATAATTTTGCAAATGTTTATGAACACAAGCATCTGTGTTATTTGTGATTAGGATGAGCAAGGCTCACACAGGCAGTTTGGGCAGCTTTGGTGTCTTTTGGGGTGCACATGCACAGATTGGAGAATGGATTTGGTTGATTTGCTGTATGCAGCCAAGCTGCTCGTGCTTTTGTATTAAACCTGAAAAGTTAAGTAAAGTATCAAAAACAACCCATGCACGCCTGAAAAGCCACTTATTGTGTCCAAGTGTAAAACACCATTGATCAATATTATAAATACAATAATTTGCTTTTTTATGAATTAGCAGTCAGTTGGAGTAAGTATTTCCAATATGGAGACCGCCATCTATGGAATTTGTGACGTCTCTTCAGAAACCAACGGGTGACCTCACCAATACTACAGTACATCCAATACAGTATATTGCTCAAACCCATTGGACACATGTTAGCCTTATTTACCCTCTCATTCTACACTATTCTAGAAAGCAAATAAGCATTGAAAATATGTCAAACTGTGCTTTCAGAGTCAAACATCATAGATGTTTAAAGTAATCTAGAGTCAGCAGCTCCTATTCTGGGAATACCCAGAATCCACTGTAAGGATTACAGTGGATTCTCCATATCTCATCTCGCCTTGTAACACATTGGATTCTCTAGGAAGAGCTGCAATATGTTGCTTGGGAGAGGGGGACATCAGGACTAATATGCTTAGTCGACTGCCCCTGTGACCTTGCCAAGATTAGCAGAAGAAACTGAATGAATGGATAGATTTTCAATGGAAACAGATGAGGATTTATCTGAATGTCATGCACTCAGGGTTTGTTAGGAATGAATGTGTGAAACAAATAATATAACATGAGTGAAATAAATGTGTGTTTATTAAATATATACTGTATGAATAAACACATACATACATTTCTGACTTTTTATTGAATAAAAAGCGATAAAGTGCATAAGAGACAAAAAAACGAAAAAAACAACAGATGCCAAAATTCATGCTGACATTTAAGACTGATGAAATTTGACATAGATGCCACTGTTCTTTGTGGTTAACATTTAAATCTTCTTTAGGACCTGAATTATTTTGCTCTATAGACTATCTACAGGTGTCTATAGGCTGAGCTGATCCAATCACCACTCATGAACACCGTCTTCACATGCATTATACAGAAGGTGTCCTGATGCAGAACACATTTATAACAAGGTGTTAATGTGACTTAAAGCAGAAAACCGTACAACGCACCTGCGACTGCATTTTGTTACCATTGGTGCCGACAAAGAGAACTAAACTGAGACCTTTGAGGCTGACATGACAAGTTCCTTTAATCTTTGTTTTAATTTATGTTTCACACCTCACCAGCAGATGTTATTTATCATAGCATCCATAACTCCTTCTGACACTGAAGACCACCATACATCAGTGAGGGTTTTGTACGTGTGTGTGTGTGTGTGTGTGTGTGTGTGTTTTCTTGAAGGCCATTTAATAGTCTTGTGCTAAGTCAAGCGTGGCGTTGAGTGACGAGAGGAAGAGTTAATCGTGACAAACGGGGGCCGATCAGACAGTATGGCTGCTCGCGAGTCAGTCACGCAGAGAGGAGGAGTGACGTGATATTTAGAAGAAGAGAGATTTTATTTGTTCTCACAGAAAATCTTCAACAGTCCATTAAGAACCACCTCCATGCAACAAATTAAATCAAGCTTCAGTGTGGAACCTCAAAGATGAACACTGCAGTTCATCAATCAGTTGAAAAAGCCATCCGTCCAGACATTTTCCAGCTATGAGTTCCTTCTGTGATTTTTCCTCTTCCCTGTCCTCCCTTTTTTCCTCCTTGACTCTTTTCCACTCATCATGAAAAGAGCAGAAAGCTGCAGGATCAGATCCAGCCCCTGGCGTTTGTCACATCTCGTCCTCGTGCTCTTCATTACTCCCATGTGTCCCGTCACGCTCCTGTCACCGCTGTCAGGTGAGGCAGGAATTCTATAAAATCATCTTTAGAATGACGGAGACGAGTCTTCAGGCTGGGACTTTGGAAGGCTGACATTTTCCTCACCGCTGATACGAGCTCTTACTTTGACAGTGTCATCCCAAGAGGGACTGCCACGCTCTTGATGCTATCACGTTGGCACATAGAGTCGTTGGTGAGGGAGCAGTACATATTTTATAGACTTCAGCTTGTGTCTGAAGTTAGGGAATGTAGATGCAGATGAGGGAGGGAAAATCAACATTAACCTGGAGGATAAAATTGTACTATAAAGGGCGCTGGTTTGGCCTAGCGGTTTAAGCGCTCACCCCATGCACAGAGGCAGTAGTCCTCATTGCAGAAGTTGCTGACTCTACTCCCAGCCTCAACCCTTTCCTTACACACTGAACACAAGGAAGATGTACACACTGAACACAGAGACAATCCACAGAACAAAACCAGAAAGCAGACAGATACAATAAGGAAAATATAAAACAACAGCAACTCATGACATAACCCCCCCTCAAGGGATGGATCCCAGACGTCCCAAAAAGGCCTCAAAGCTATCCAGGCTGATCACATGGGGTAGCAGTTCAGGAGGATGGCTCGAAGGCCTGCCGCACACCAGGTAGCAATTCAGGGCACAGGGATCACCGGCACAGGAACCAGCGTCAGCACGTCTTTTCAATCCTGATACTAAATGTTTAGGATTAATTTGAACATATTGCGCCAGAGGTAACTAGAGAGGGGTTTGGGGGTCCTCCCCCAATAAATGTTGAGCATCTAACACTTAATTCCCTGCTTTCTAGTGAATATTTATGTGACCATTTGTGCTGGAAATTAAATTCTGAAAAGGAAAACACAACATTATTGATACATAAATAAACAAATATATTGAAATCCCTGAAAGAAGCTACATTCTAGTCAAATTTGATCAATTATAAATACACAGAGTAATTATCACAGGTGTGGAACACAGGTGAAACTAATCAGGTTAATCAAAAGGGGTGGTAAACACACAGGAACAGAAAGTAAAACCAAACTGGAAATACAAAGGACTACAGCAAGAGACATGGGTCACTACAATGAATGAGTATTATTATTTCTGAATTTTGATGAATACTTAAATCTGTCATTAAATGTTAAATTGTTTGTCTTTCAAGGTTTTGATCAAGCGTCCATGTTTCTCCTTTTCAATTCCTCCCCCCCCTCTCTAACACAGGTCAGAAAAGCAGACAGGGATGGACAAAAGGTGATGGTCTAATACCAGCCTCCACATTCGTAGGGCTCAAATCTGGCTGTAATCCCCTGGTCTCCATGCAGGACTGAGCCCCAACACAGGGTAATCATCCTCTCTATCCACAGCCTCCCTTCTTCCTCACAGAATGGTATTCCCTCCTACAGGGAGAGGAGGTGGCAGAGGCCTCTGGAGAGTTGTACCAACTCAGATTGGAAAATCGGCAAGGTCACTGATGGCAACGTCCAGCAGTGAGAGCTTTGTTAGTATCATCTATTTTGAGGAAAGGGGCATCAGACTGTTTGAAAGAAGAATAAGGAGAGTTTTGATTTTCTTGATATAATTCCCAAAACAGCAAAATCCATCTGGTGACACTTTCAAGCGTATGTGTGTGGTATTTATCTAGTTTGGTATGTCACTCTCTCTCTGCTATTGTTCAGGTTAAACCCATTATCTTCAGTGTCTATTGACCTGAGTGAGGAAGGATCATACATTATTTTAATTTCCCAGACATAAAACTGGAAACTAAAGCTTATTAACTGAGTGTTTCATTAATTCCCATACCAAACCTGTTTACAAATCTAAAAAAAAATGTCTTTTTTATCACTTTTATGTTAGATTACAGCAGTGATATTTGCAACATTCAACATGTAGACTTTCGGAGGTGAAGACTCACTGATTTACTTGTCAATGGACAGGCTCATACAGATTGAAATATATGCATTATATATTTTCTCAGGAATTGGTAAAGATTGAAGAAAAAAAAGCTGAAAGAGAATATACACTGCCCGTCCCCTAAAAAAGTTGCCGGTGTCACTGCAATGACACCATGGGTAATGATGAATGACAGATGCTCTGGCACTGCTGAAGGGTTTCCTGAATGCTGCAGCAACACGGTGTCCCTATTCTTTTTATCGATGTGGCCCTCATGTTGTAAGAAACATACAATAAGTTCTCCCTGAAGTCCACTTCATTCACTGGGAACATGGTATTTGTGTCAGAAAGTTAATTTTCTCTGCCTTCCTCTGTTGTCGTGATTCACCCTGAGAACCTCTGAACTGCCAGCACATTTGTACGCGTTTTCATTGATAAGGTGCATTGCATTGACCATATATGGTCTAATGTGAGTTTGAAGAGGGTGGAGTACGAGGCTGAACTACGTGTGTATATCTCCAGGTAGTTTGTGATTTTTAAAGGGAACATTGCGTGAAGTTGGCATGCGAACGGTTTTATATATAACATATTTTTGGGGCGCACACCATTCCCGGGTTTTTGGAGTACATACCCTTTTAGTAGGGATTCTACTAAACTCTTTTAGAAATGAGACCCCAGGTGTTTCTATCAGTGGAGTTTGTCTTCCCTATATGCAAAGGCATATTCCAACATCTCAATGCCAGGATTCATCGGTTCACATTGTAAATGAGTGGTTCAGGTAGCATGAGACATCATTTCTACACACAGAGTCCAGACCTCAGCCCCATTGAGAATCTCTCATCATCAAAACAACATATTGGTGGAAAATGTATGCAACTCAGGATGGAAATAAAGGTGACATTGCAGAAGCTTATCCAGACAATGCCACAGCGAATGCTTGCCGTAGTCAAAGCTTAAGGCTTTCCCCCAATTTTAGAGTGTGTGACTTCATTTTTTTAGACTGGCAGTTTATAATGACTTGGTTAATACTTTAGACTGTATAATTAATGGATTTAATATCCATGATGCCACCAATCTGTTTCTGAAGTGCTGTTTTGAAGCCAACCATTGGCAGGAGCCATTTTGAAATGCTGAAGTCAACCTAACTGCTGTAGAGCTAGTGTGAGGTAAAGAGGTGGGCTTTGAGCCTCCTAACCAACAGCTACAGTGTTCACGCCTGTCAGCTGTGCCTCTCATTATGGAAAACTCTAAAACTTAATTTCTTTGAAACTGCCACGTTATGAAAAAATTCACCCCCGTACAGTGTGTGCAGAAAGAGAAATGAGCTCTCCAGACTACACTCGTTTTTTTGTACCAGGCTGTAAACATGTTTATTTCTGCTGTAAAGATCTTTTTTTTTTAATTGGTGTGTATGTGGTTTCCCGTACCTCCAGGAGCCAGCCTCAAGTGGACACTTGAGGAACTGAAGCTTTAAACACTTCTACATTGGCTTCTACTCTTGTGGCGGAAGGTTGCAAGCCCTTGTTAAGACTAGGTTGTGGAGGCAGGATAATTAGGACATAATAGGGAGAGTCAAGTAAGCATGAAAGCTGGAACGACGGTTCTCCAAGGTATAATTCATGTTCATATAACACATTTTATCAAACAAAAAACTTACCTAAAGCAAGCCAACACAAAATGATACTTATATGGCGATACAGGTATAATCGTCATGAGGATGTAGTTTTCGTACTTGTTATTCATGACCCCCAGGTCTCGTGCATATGGGCCTTACTGTACCCACAGGGGTTCGCCACGGAGTTCGTGCACTTTTCTGACCACAGAATATTTGTCCCCATGCTGCCATGTTACACTCATTCATATCACACAAATCTAGAAGTTGTTTTCCATTTTTTAAATTCTGTTGTTTTTAGATAAAATTCACAACCTTTGGTGGATAAATCCCCTCATGCAGCTTGATGAGCCATTGTACTCTATTTTAACTACCAAACTGCGGGCACGCTTAATTGTTTACAAAATGTCAAAGTATCAGTTGAGCTTTAATGTTGTTGCCAGGAACAGGCCTTAGAAATAAAGCTTATTTTGCCCTTCGTCTGATAAATGACTTTGCAAGGCATGTTAAGCTTTTCCTTCTGCGCCCAAGTGGCCTTAAAACACAACAAACCAAAACAGTCTAGCTTTAAATATTGTGGCATGACATTAATAAATAATCAGTTTAAGTTCTGTCTAGCTGTGAACAATATCCAAATTGGATGATTCTGCAGAGCTGGATCAGTGCAGGAAGCGAACATGGTGAGCTGATGGTGTTAACAAACAAGAAGTCAAAGACAAATTAACAACTTCTGTAGTCTGGGAGATGCCGGATGCTTTGAGATGTTGAATTATTGAAAAAAAAGGAAAAAAAAGAAGTGAGAGTTTGTAATTAGCACGTTTGAGATGATATGCTGACACTCTTGGATGTTGGATAAAAATAGCTGCAGAGCTACAAACAGGGAATTTGCTGCTTCTTTTGTTAACTTGGAAATGAATTGACACGCTCTGGGATTCAGTGACGACTTGATCCCCGGTAAATCCCAGGCCTGATATCTATTTTTGATGTGCCACTCAGAAAGCAATACTGTGTCATTATCACTGTGCTGCTTACCCTCTCTGTAACTCCACATATTATACTCAGATAATAAGGTGCATGCAGATTCTTGTTTACTCTCTCTCACGCACACTTCTCATTGGTGCCATTATGAAGACAGATGCCATCATCCATTATATACTGCTGTTTTGCCTGAGGCTTCAGAGACAGCGTGGGGTAAAGGGAGGGTGGGCTCCTACCTCTCATTAACCCACCTCCACGGTAAGGGTGGTAATTTCAGCCATATCAATCATGCCTAATTGGTCCGAGCCAGTAAAAAAATGCTGCATTTACGTATCGACAATCCCCCAGGGAGGAGAGGAGAGGGCTATAAAATGCAGAAGGTGTGAGTAGGTGACGGGGTTTCCTCCTGGGACAGATATATCTTCCTGGTTTAACACTGTACGCCTTTGATTAGTAATTGTTGAACTTTCGTTTTACAATACTCTGCTGTGTCGGTACTCCAATACGTTACAAGTACCATTGTGTCTATTTTCAAGCTAAATATGGAGATTACATTAAAAAAAACATCTGTAAGTAGTGGATTAAAGTATATTTTGGGGGAAAATAAACCTGTAGAAAAGGGCAGTTAGAGGTTATGAGAGTTATTGTTATGAAAGTGAGTATATATGAATATAAATATGCAGGTTTTGTGCTGATCACATGATGTTTGGTTCATCTATATTCTGATGAATAGTGGGTGGGCTGCAGTTATATATCTTAATTTATTAGACACCTGCAGTGATCCCAGTGCAGCAGAACTGATACGTGTGTCTTCTTATTAAGAGAGGTGTGATGCACACTTACGTATGACGCACTACTCCTTAGCTTTATTGCTAATTAAATCTTCAGACATGTCTACAGGATCAGTCAGAATCTAATGTGTTGAATGTGTTTTCATCACACCCAAAAGGTCCCACATGACGTGGTTGTGAGCACCATATACTTGTGCATACTTGTGCAACGCAATACTCAGACGAAATGCTTGAGGGTAGTGTGGTCTCTCTGATAATCAGGTCACCTGTTTCTGGTTCTATTATGTTTTCTGTTTACTTTATCACAACAATTAAAATCGTGTTTTGTTAATGTAAAGCTGATACATGTTGACGTTTATCATACAGCAGTTATTACATGGAAGAATAGATAGGAGACGTTGGAAGAGATTATATGCACAGCTGATGTTCTTGCAGTGCTGTAAATGCTGTAAATACTATGCCGTTGAGCAGCTCATCACTGGGTTGCAGTCCGTGTTGTTTCAATGCATAGTTACATTTAGGGGGAGGTGCATGTCCAGGTATGTGTGTAGGCTTCTGCGTTGAAATAAGGGCTAAGTCGACCTATGGTGTCAATTTAATCCACAAGTAAAAACCAGACTTAACATCTTATCTTTTAGTGATTTTTGGTTATTCTTATACCTGTTGGGTCATTTGTTTCGTGTGTTGATTTTCCATTGTGTTATATCTTCTCTTTTTGTTTGTATGCTCTCATGTGTATTCCTTGTATGTGTTTTGCCCAGTGCTTCCTGTTTTATTATGTAGAATATCCCTGTACGTTCAGTCTAGTTTTACTTCCTGTGTTTTCCCTCCTTTTTGATTGTCTACACCTTTGTATTGTTGGTCTCACCTGTGTCTCGTTACTCCTTACCCAGTGTGTGTATTTCACCTCTGTGTTTTCTCCCTTATGTGTCAGGTTCAATGTCTATCCTTGCCTGAGTGAGTCTGCAAGTTCCTTTGCACCTAGGGCCCGATCTACTAAAGGTTTGGGTGTATAAAAACACGTGCAAACTTGATAGCGCGCGCACAGCTGACATACTAACCGGGAGCACTGAGGATTGCGTCTTTCAAATGAGCAAAATAGCACTCGGAAATCATTTAGCGTGTTTGCCTTCATGAATATGTAGAATACATGTAGATCATCAGAACGCGCAAAATACTGGGAGGAGATGCAAATGTAATCATTTAGCACAGACAATGTGATTTATCAAACCTGAAGCAGATAGCTAGCACTGTTTTTGCATCTTTATTTAGCACGTTTGAAAGGCAGGTGCAAACTGGCACAGCATTACACACACATGGCTGCGGTCACTGTAAAGCTCATCATAACTTTACAACATGCCCGCAAAAGCTGGGCTTACAAGCATTACTAATTGTTTTAGTCAATCAAACCAAGAGAACAAAATAGTAATAATAATAATAATAATAATAATAATAATATTAAAACAACACAAATTCAAAGCAGTTCAGCACCACGGATAGCGACCGCATCATTCTGACACCCACTTTAACTTTTTCATATAATGAGAGCACATATGGCCACTGTATCAACAGCTATACAGTTTAGTCAAATTGGCACAGCGGCCCACATGTTCACATACAAACAAAAAAAACATATGAACTTGGCCTACTCACCACTGTTTGGACGAGCCTTAAGCTCCACGGACTTGTCCACGATGCACTGTATGTCCATTTTCTTTGATCTGTCATTCTCAATAGATAACATGACATGTCCACTCAGTCTATCCTGTCCCATCGTGGTCATCAAGGGGTTTTTAGTTAGTTTTAACTTGGAGAATGAGCGCTCACTGAGCTGCGCCAAGCAGCTCTGCGTAACTCCTCATCTCGTGCTTGCAGCAGTGTGTTGGGGTGAATTGACTCAAACATGTTCCCAGTTCCATTTAAGCTGGTGAATCTTTGGGACAGTTGCTGGATGATGATATCAGGCATTGAAAACGTTCACCCGAAAGTTGCTCTCTGCGTCAGTGAGGCGACTGTCTTCATCCAAGTGACGCCTAACTTTTCTAAAGCAAGAGTGGCAGACTAAGCCTCATCAAATCGCTCTCTAAACTCCATCAAAACACTGATTGCATTTTGGAGTAGAGTAGATGCGTTTATTTCATTGGCCTCCCAAATCGCGTTTCTAACGCTGAGATGTCTCTGCTGGAGTTCACGGATGTGTTTATTTCCCTCCTCCACTAAAACCTCCAACTCCATGTCTTCAAACATCATTTATCGCTTAAGGCCACTCTGTTCTCTCAAACTCTCCATGGTGACAGCCGATAGCACACGCAAAATCCTTGTAAAATAGGGTGGTCCGCACCACTTTTGCACTCGTTATCATTTGCGCACGCCGTCTTAGTAGATCACCCCCAACACACCCAGAAATACCACGTGCAAAATTATTATTTGCACACGCAAATTAGCGCTCGTTATTTGGGATCTTAGTAGATCGGGCCCCTAGTGTTCTTGTTTTTTCCCTGTTGATTAAGTTGAGGCTAACACTGGACTTTCATACAGTGCAGACCTGTCTAAACCTGACCTTTTAAGTTCATGGTACATGCACATTCAAACTAAAAAGATAAACATGTTAGCAAGAAATAGCAGTTCAGCCATAGACGTATATCTGTAGACGCCGCATTGACTGGCTGAGGTGTACGTCAACATCGCTACCATGTTGAGTGTGGCAATCTGTAAAGATGATCCCACACAGATAAGTAGAAACACTGGGACACCTGTTATACGTACTGTGACTCATTTGTTGAAAAGTAATGTGATTTTATTTCACATACAGCAGCTGTCTCATAGAAAAGGTCAGTATAAATAAAGTCGTCTTAGAGTTTGAATTATTTTGATGTTTTTAGTGTTAATTATAACAGTCCTTTCATCCTGTATTTGAGAGAGTAAATCCCTTCACGTGTTCAATCGGTTGAAATGTCTCAAGCACTTTGTACTCACGTGATATAAAACATAATATATGGACAACTGACCCTTAATATAGGGATATTTCAGTTTTTTTTTAAGTGGGGTCGTATGAGTTACATTACACTATTGCTCCTGGTCCAGGCACTCATCACAGTGCAAATGCATGCACCAGTAGAAAAAAATTGAGCTATTCAGTTTGCCGTCAGAAACCCCCTTTGTTTTGGCACTATTTTCGGACGCACCTCGCAGACCGGTGTTCTTCCGCTGCATGAGCACGGATACACGACGATCAGCTGTTTGGATCTGCCTGCACTTTTAGTGGGACGTAGTGACAACAATACTTCAGGACCTCTCTGAATCAGAGGATAACCAGCAGCTCACATACGGCTCCAGTCTGCATCACTCATCATCCAGAGTTCCTTGCCTTACAAGAGGTTTGCTTGTTTGAACACCCGGGATAAAGACAAGTACGTACCATTGTTTAAATTTGCAGAAAAGTGAGTTAATTCACTGTAAAGACAGATACCGTTACTTGATCTTCCTACGTGCTTGTTGATCCAAACAGCTGATCGCCGTGTATCCATGCTCATGCAGCGGAAGAACAGATGTCTACGAGGTGCGTCCGAAAATAGTGCCAAAACAAAGGGGGTTTTTGACAGCAAACTGAATAGCTCCATTTTTTTCTACTGGTAAAATAGCCTAGGTTACCTGTCAGTCCTCTGGGAATTTTCTCATTAAAGGGAAAGAGCTCACCGGCTCTCATACAATCCCACTTCAAAAGAACTGAAATATCCCTTTAAAGGTGACATATCATGCAAAATTGACTTTTTAATGGTTCTTTACCTGAAATATGTTTCCCTGGCATGTCTACAAACCCCCCGAGAATGAAAAAAATCCATTCTGCCCCTGTTCTGATTTCTACACCTTTCTGTAAATGTGTGTGAAACGAGCCGTTTCAGACTTCCGTGTTTTTGTTACGTAACAACAATATCCGGTCTGTCACGGAGTCAGAGCTCGGAGCTTGTTCAGCCCATAGACTATATAAAATAATACTGAATCCCCCCTCCGTTTTTCATTACCTGCACAAATGTGTGCCAACAAGGAGCTTAGGAGGGAGGCTTGCTAGTTGTAGGCTGTCTTAATAAACACAAAGGTCGGTTTTACTCCCCACGTCTGCAGATTTGAAGATCTAGTGGATGATTTTTATTTGTCATGGATAAGTGCTAGCGCTAATTAGCATAGCCACATAGCTATATGTTCATAGCTGTAGCTTTAGCTGTAGCTGTGTACCAAGACACACGTCGACATACTGACAAATAAAACAACAAGAAACACTAAATATGTGACCAATCCTTCATAAAAGGTCCTGCTGCCTTTCTGGCAGAGGTCGGTTTTACTCCCCACGTCTGCAGATTTGAAGATCTAGTGGATGATTTTTATTTATCATGGATAAGTGTTAGCGCTAGTTAGCATAGCCACATAGCTACATGTTCGTAGCTGTGTACCAAGACACACGTCTACATACTGATAAATAAAACAACAAGAAACACTAAATCTATGACCAATCGTTCAGAAAGGTCCTGCTACAGGCGCCTCTCCGTCAGGATCAGATTCAGAGGGTTGAAGTAACGCGATCTCTGAGCAGCCGTGTATATTCAGCCAACATGTAAACATTAGATCGTGCTGGAGAGCCGAGGCACATCCACTTCCGGAGGGGGCGTGGTCAGAGGGAAAACAGAGTGTTCTGATGAGGAATGAAGAAGAGGACTCTTCAGGCATGCCAAAATCTGATTTCAAAGTGTTTTTTTGAGCATAAACTTTAAAGACATGTTTTGGGGACCTCTTAGACCAATATATATTGATGAAAAAAGCGTGATATGTCCCCTTTAATACAATGGAATAAAAAAACGATATACCTCAGCATGGGCATTTACAGGCCAAAGAGCAGTGGTATGAAAAAAAGAGAGGTAAAGCGGGAACGAAACGCACAAACAGGCTGAAAATATGAAATTAGAATGATTAAATATTTGGAGCAGGCTATGGATACAAGTGATCAAACCAACGAGTCAACAGAGCTGTATGGAAGTAAACTAATACTGGGTGAGTAATGTGATCAAAATGATCATAGTGAAACCAGTAATACTGTATGTTGGGCATATAACAGTATATACAATATATATACAATTATACACAATTAAAAAATTTACGTAATTTCTGTAATGTAGTTAATCTATCATTCCACTGTTAAAAAGGAGACTCACTGCGAGTTGGAGCCTTTTATTAAACTGATAAAGGCTTTGTACGTTTTTTTTCTAAATATTTTTCATTTTTAGTAGCCTATTTACATACATTTTAATCCTTTATTGTAAAAACGGTTGATCAAATTGAGTTAAATACAACGGAACATAAATTTTTTTCATAAAACCCACAGTTTTCACAGCTACTTGTATTAATTTACACAGCAGACCCGCCACATTCAATATGGCAAACACGCTGATGTATTGAATGTGGCGGGAAAGCATAGTCAGTGCAGTGTCTACGTAAATCCATCTGACTTCAGCAACCTGGTATGTTAGCCTTTAGCAACTCTGTGTCTCCCCTAGCCAAGTTGCTCTTCCTTCCAACATCATTGGTCAGATAACACCAGGTAGTCTGTTGTGTCTGTTGGCCAAGTCTCAGCACAAACTTATATATCTGTCTTAGAAACTCTTTGTGCCAAGAAACTTGTTCTTTGGATGGAGTGCACTGGCTATGATAGGATTTGACTTTCCCAGCGATTGTAGAACAATCCAGAGTTACGCAACAGAAGCAAAGTGTTCTCATGCTCAATATTTCATGTTACACAACTCTATGTTTGAAGACAAGTGTGGTAATCATATTGTAAGCTTCGTTGCTTATCTCTGTCTCTCTCACTCACTGACACAAACACACATGCATATCTCCACTGACACTGCATGCATACGGTAACTAAGCGCTGAATGAGCATGTGTGTGCAATCACTCTGACACAACAGCACACTGAGGGGTGAAATGATGAATGGGCTGATCTAACGCTCCTATTTAAATATCGCTGCACTCGACTACATGGCTGTTTGAGGCAGGACAACATGAAGGGAAAAATGCTGATGTGCAAACTCACAATTTTCCATCAGCTACATCTTCCAAAAAGAACACAGTGATTTGTTGTTGTTTTTCTGGCAGTCCTCCTTTACTAGACAGGGCAGCAGCAGAGAGAGAGAGAGGTGATGAGAGGTGGGAGTAGAGAGTGGGGGATGTCATGGAATAAAGGGTGTTGAGCCTGCGAGTGGCAATAAAGCCTGTAGCCTTACTTCAGCTGGAGAATGCCTTTTAATGCTTTGATAGTCATAAATGTACCGCCAATGCAGAATGATATACTTTTCTGATGCTGGTTTCATTCTCATGCCGTCATGTTGCTTTAAAGTGTTTTAGAAGGATCTCAAGTCACGAAATGAGAACGCGGCATGTGAAAAATGTCTGCCAACAGAATAGGATTTACAGGACTGAAAAAACAAAAAGAGTGTTTTCCAATTCGCCATGTGAAACCACCTTTTGTCATGCCCTGAACATTGATCATGTAAATGTTATATTTAAGGAAAAAAAATTAAAACATATTCATTAGCAGAGCTGAAAGTAACTGTATTATTAAAACAGTGGTAATTTAAAGGGTTAAAAAGGTTGATCGCTGTATTAATCTATTCCGTGCTGTCAAACCAAGCGGAAACCTCTGGTCTTAAAATATGAAGCCCATGCAGAAGTGCTGGAAACTGCAATTCATGGAGCGTCAGCTTGAAGCTGGCAGCAGAAACATCGGAAGACATGAATGGGAAAAAGACAATCTTTGCAGCATTAATAAACATGTTTACAGCCTGGTTAAAAAAACGCCCTATGGCCCTATGAAGCTAATCTCTCTAATGGCACACACTGTATGGGGGGGGGATGCATTTTTTTCTAACGTGACGGTTCAGAAGATATTAAGATTCTGAGTTTTTGCCCAAATAAGGTCATGACTGACGTGACTCCTGGTCGGGAACACATAGCTGTTGGCTAAGAGACTCACACTACGTCACACTCTGCCTGGTTGAGTTCCGCATTTCCAATATGGCTGCCGCCGTCGATTGGCTTCAAAACAGCTCTCAGGAACAGATGGGTGACGTCACGGATACTACGTCCATATTTTATACTGTCTATGGGCTCCATGCTCCTTTGGCGGTCAGAACCCAACGGCTGCCACTGTATGATGGAGTCATGAGTCAGAGGTTTTCTACTGCCATGATGAGCTTCTCTCATCCATTGCGTCTTTATCAGCCTCTAATCTGTTAACTCCAGGCCTCATAGTTATGCAATTGTTACGAATTGTTTCATTTTGAGAATCAATCGCACGTTTGAATTTTGTTGTGGTGCCTGACTTCCTTTCCAGCTTTATCTGCTCTGTTCAGATTTATGCGTCCTTCCTCCATAAATTAGATGTCTTGCGTATCAGCTATCGAGGGCTATAACCAGGGGTGCATCGCACTCGGCTGGAAGTGAAGCTTCCAGCAAAGCGTCTGCCCCCTGGTGGCTGGCTGCAGTATAGGTCAAAAACTCTGTCTTCCCCATTCATTTGAATGGGGCTGCAGTCAAACTTTAAATAATAAATACACAGCGTACAAATGTTTCTCACATCTGTATGCTGTGGTGATATGTAGTTATTATTTGACTGTTTTGTGTTCCATGCCTCTTTTTTCTAAAAAGTTTCTTTTTCGTTAGTTATCAGAGTTTAAAAAACAAGGTTTTACTTCGTTACGCTGTAAGGAGGAGCTCGTTACTGTGCCGACACAGAAATTACCGTGGCAACCACAGAAATTCTGTGGCTTGGCAGACTCTGGCTGCACAATGGCTGCGCCCTGGAGCAGGATTTTTGGCTTCAGAACCGTACAACGGGAAGAGGCGGAGCAACGCTGTCAATTTTTATTTACAGTCTATGGCTATATCGCAGTGGAGCTAGTGGAAGCTAACACATTGTCTATTGTAGAAATCTATCAGCTCTGGACCAGACACGGATCTTGTGGAATTTAACCATATAAGGGTACAATTTCCAAAGCATTCTGTACACACAGGTCATTTTGATCATAAATTAAAGATATGTAAAAAACGAACACCAGGGTTGCTCTCTTAAAATGTTGTCTCTGCTGCTCTCCTTTATTCGAAGGTTTAGAGGCAGAACCTCTGCAAAGAAAAGGACTGACAATGATACACTGCATGGCTCACATTTAACAGAATTATCCATCTGTGTGTGAAAAAGGAAGGAGGATACTTTGACACCAATAGCAGTTACAGGGGATGATCAGAGTAAATTGCAGCCATTTTCAGTAATCAATCAATATCAGGTTAACACACAGATGATTTATAGCAGAGTGAAGTGTTTCAGCACAGCTGTCTGAGCCCCATGATGAATCCCAGGATGCATTTCTCTCCAACAGTATCAGGGCTTCACACTAATTCTTCTCAGCTAAGTTGCCATCTGATGCTGCCTCATTTGGCAAGTGAACCTCGGGGATCTTTATTATGTGTCTATTCTTGGACTGGAAGCTGTTGAGTGTGACAATAAAGGTGTAATTGCAGACACACAGGCAGACTCGATTGATTTCTGCTTTCAACGTGAGAGAATGAGGAACTCCAAGTCTGTCAGTGTGCTCCGTGCACGAAAGGAAGGACTTAGAGGATTCTCTCCTTTTTGCCCTTGGTCACACGGTTCTCACTGATGAAGACACGTGACTACAGAAAATCTTCAACACAGGAGTGAGTGAGATGGAGGATGGGGGAGAAGCAGGCAAAGACATGAAAGATGGAGTTTAAGTGATCGAAGGAGGGAGTGTAGCACGACAGGTGGGATGGCAGGAATTAAAGAAACATAGGGGAGAGGAGATCTAAGGCGTAGTGGGAGAGACTTTGCAGTCTGTTTGACACCATCACTCCTTTGAAATGTCACTGAGCCTTTGCTCTAGTGATGGGAGTTCCAGCTCTTTGTAGAGTCGGTTCTTTTGGCTCGGCTCTTTACAAAGAACTGGCTCCCAACTAACTCCTCAGATTTCTTCTTGTTAAAATTTATATAGTACCTAAAATAACGTAGAAGTATATGTAAAATGACTTACTAATTTTAAAAACATACATTATATCAAATGTTTATTTATAAGGCCTAATTTGTATACTCAACGTGGAGCAGAGTGCTACAAAATTAAATTATAAAGTACAAAAACAAGACCAATTTAAATTAGAGAAAAAGGTCCAATCTCTATGTGTATTATTTATAGACTTTGAAACACCTTCATTAACAGCAGGTTTCCTTGATTGTCTTAATCTTTCTATTTCTATTTAAACAGTTCTAGTGTCCATGACCTGCCCATGTGCTGGCTGGGGATGAATGCCTCCCTCCTCCACAGCTGTAGCATCAGGCTCACAATCCCTGTTCCCATCATCAGAGCTATTCTATGGTTTTCATGGTATACATGGAAGCAATGATTAGGTTATTCAGGAAATAGGGTTTTGATATCTTTATGCTACACTCACATATTACGAGGAATAGCCAACCAATGTTAAAATAACTACCTGATAGCTCTGCCATGCTCTGCATTTCACCTGGTGCTGCTGATGGGCTACAGCTGCTGGGCTGGCCCTGCCTCGGATACCTGTCCTCAGAACTGTGACTGTCACCCTGAACCTGTCTGGATTCACTGCTCTGTATATGACCCTCACATGACTTCTTTGTACAGAAATTAGCAATGCTGGCTGCTCTTCTTTTTGACTGCTGCAGTAACAGAGACAAACTGCCACCATTCAATTGTAACTCAAACTTGGAATTGGGAATGCCCTGGCTGCTCCCAAAAAATCTCTATGTGAAGTGTCTTCATTTAATGTTAGCAGATTTTCCTTGTTTAAAAAAAACACACTGTCGCTAGTTTACGTGTCACATAAACATTAATGCAGGAAGCCCTTGACGGCTATTCACCATCTAGTTGTTATGTTTCATTAGCTTTGCTACGTAATATTTGTTACATCAACTTTTTGTCAGCAGAATGTAAAATGATGACCTAAAGATAATTGGTAAAACTGGGAGTTAAGATAAAACATCAGTAACTCGTTTCTGTTTAACTTACCACAGGTTTGAATTTCCCTTTCTTCTACCTTGGCTTCAGCAGCCAAGTCAAGGACAGTGTCATGATGGAGAGCCATTTCTTTGACTGTAGCTTTGTTGATTGTGATAATGCCACTGTGTCTTTTAGATCTTGGACCGAGTTAGCCAGTACCAGCAAGCGAGATACAAATGAGCGTCCGTGAGGGATGATGCGCATCGCGAAGTTAAGGTGACTTAACACATAAGATAAGATATACTTTATTTGTCCCCCATTGGGGGAAATTATTTTTGTTACAGCAGCTTACAACATGGGACGGGAATACAACAGTGTACCATCAGTTAAAAAAATATAATAACAATAATAATAGCAATGACAAGGGTAAAATAGAATAAAATAAAGTAAAATTAAATAAAATATGGCAACTATTACAGATGTATACACACTATATACACTTCTATCTGATAAATAGATAAGGTAAGTTATTGCACGATAAAAATTGCACCAGGTTATTTAAACAAACATAGACAGTATGAAGAACAGTGCCATTCAGATGGATACAGTAGTTATTTTTGTGAATGTGCCAAGTCACATAGTAACTTCCATGTAGTGGAATGAAAGATGAGAACAGCTGATTAACGGGACACAACAGTGCTGGTGTTACACAGTCTGATTGCAGATGGGATGAAGGATCTGCGGTAGCGCTCCGTCCTGCAGGGTGGGAGTCTCAGTCTGCTGCTGAAGGAGCTGCTCAGGGACCCCACAGTCTCATGCAGGGGGTGAGAGGGATTGTCCATGATGGATGTCAGCTTGGCTAACATCCTCCTCTCACCCACCTCCTCTATGGAGTCCAGAGGACAGTCCAGGACAGAGGCAAAAGATCCCGTTTTGAGAGAACGGCAGAGGTAGACAAAGATCTAATAGCTTTTCTAATATGGCTCAACTTGTCCTGTGGCAGCAAGGCTTGCATGAGCACACTGTTGAGAGTTATGCCCAGAAACTCCAAGCACATGGCAGGTTCCACAATTTTCTCTTCCGAAGGAGGCACATCCAACTCTTGAAAGAGGTTTCTGACTGTGGAGATGCTGTGGGCTGGCGGAGCCAAAGGGAAGTCATCTACCAGAAAATCATCCAAAAGATGCAAGGCATAGGGGAGTTTGCAAGTGTTATAGAGAATCCAGCATAGTGCTTCCGATAGGGTGTCAAAAAACAACCAAAGGTCAATTTAACAGATAAATAAAACTTTGAACGCCATTTAACACAGAAAAGGTGCCATTGTGAGGGGTGAAGCGGCATGACCTTGAAGGCATCTGAAATGTCTGCTTTCCCCAGCAACGCACAAGTACCCGCTGATTTAATCATTTGCACAGCGTTATCTACAGAAGCGTAGTACAAAGAGAATGGTTCTTGGGGAATTAAGCTGTTGATACTCAGGATTAAGGAGTCGCGAGGTGCTGAGAGATCTATAATGAGATGTTTTTGGAGAGAACATTTCTTTGTGGCAACACCTTTAGGGCTCACCCTGAAAATGGAGAAGGAGATTTTGAGAATGGACCCACCATGTAGCCCTTTGACACTTCCTTGACAGGAGCCCATCTACTATTTTTGGCTGACCGAAGATTTTTACAGACATGAGTTATTCTTGGGAGCCAGCACAGGTCTGCTAGGAATCCTTGAACTAGACCAGTGATAAGGTAATTAATAAAACATCTATTGGGGTGATTAGACAGTGCTTTGGAAAGAGCTGGCACATTTGCTGGAGTTGAAGGATGCTTCATATTTATTTCCCTGATTTTGCAGGACGGAACCTCCTGGGACACACAGAGCAAGGGTGGCTGTCTGCGCACCAACTAAACACATGCATTAATTTACAATTAGGAAATGTACAAAAATTTTCACTGAAACTAATGCACAGAGGAGACTTGTATCCTGAAGAAAAAGGTACCTGACCCTTTAAAGGATGGCCTACGATTGATTTGGCTGAGATTTTGAGGCCGACAATTGTTGCAATGCAGTTCTCGGACAGAGAGAGGTCATGTGGGAGAAGGAACCGCAGATGAAGCAGGCTAGAGTTTAATGCCCGGTAAAATGTCTGCTTATTAGGGCAAGGTCAACTACAGACCAATCTAGCTTCTGATTGAATTTCTGGATGTACATGGAAGCTTTTGCTTAAAGAGAGAGCTACCATAGATGAGTGCAAAGTCTGATATAATGGCCAAGAAGGTATCAAGCTCCTCTCTGCGTTGCGGATTTACTGAAGGCCCCATTGAATTCAGAGTAAGGGTTTTCGACAGTGTCGGATCACTATCCTTGAGATCCACAGGAAAGTCCCCGAAACCCACAAATCTTTTGTCTGCAGATTCAGAACCACACAACAGAATCTTCACCAAATGAATGTCAAGGCCTGTCGAAATAAGAGTAAAGTTTAATGTGTATATTAGATAATTACGCAATTAAGTCCATACCCTTGCCCATAAATAAGTAAGTAAAATAAAACAAAATAATAATAAATAAAATAAGTAAAGTGAAGTAATAATAATATTAATGACACAAGCAGGAGAGAGTATCGCAGAGGAGCATGGCCTGCATCCCATTTAAACAACAGACCTCATGGCAGACTTTTGAACTAAAGCATTTATTTCAGCAATTAAAGAAGGCAGAAATAAAACTACCTGTCAGAATTTGGTTCCTGAGAGAATCAGGGATGGCAGCAGCAGGGGACAGAAACTGAGAACCCATGGCAGGGGCTGGGACTGCAGTTCCGAGGGACCTTTGCGGCATGACGTCGGCAGGGAAGACCGGGACAGGTGGAGCCGGCGTATTTAGAGACGTGGAAGAAGGGCCCGGGTTGTTGACATGGCGAGCGGAGGAAAAAGCGTTATTCTCTTATAGCTGTCTTATAGCTGTAATCACACTGTCTGGTCTTTAGATGGTGATTTTTATTATACCCTTTAGTGTAAATGTTCCTCTAGGTCACTATAGACACCATTTCTTATGATAAATGACTAGTATAAACAGACACGAATCCCAAAAAAAATCCAGACATTCAAAAGTAGAGAAAAATGCCTTAGACCTCCAAGGGTCAAGGTAGCTACTAACCTCACTCTGATAGTGACTAGAGATATCACAACAGAACAATGTTGTTCACGTTAGCTGATGGGAAGAGATGTAATGCTAATTGTAGCGACAACAAGTTTAAAGTAGATTAATACAACAAAGCTAAAGCATCTGACACTATAAATGCGTAAATGAACATAGAATTAACTAGGCAGTCAATGGGCTGACGGAACTTCCCTGCACTTTATTTCGGAAGGCTGCAGGTTGTTGGAGAGGTTGTATAATCTGGGTGCACAGCCATAGCTGAGCAGCAATTTTCTTCCACAGTAGAGAAACACCAATCCAAGTGGCTCTTAAGATGTACGTTGTGATGATACAATGTGCAAGCCAATCACAATGATGTTTTCCCAATACACCTTTATTCAATTTGTATTAAACAGAATAACAAATCACGATTTTAGAGAGGAAAACAGGAAATGTAAACAAACAAACAAATGAAATATTACTTTTATTCTCACTCACTCACTCACTCACTCACTCACTCACTCACTCATTTACTAACTCACTCACTCATTCACTCACTTACTCATTTACTAACTAACTCACTCACTCACTCACTCACTCACTCACTCACTCACTCACTCACTCACTCACTCACTCACTCATTCCTGCTTAGACGTCCAAAAAAAGTTACCTAGCTGACGTTCAAATGTTGAACTGCAAATTGACGTCTAAGTGGGTCATGGTTAGACGTCCAAATAGCGGACCTAATTTGCACGTCGTGCAGACGTCCAGAATTGGTCTTGGACCAACATACACAATATAGACATGATCTGCACGTCCCTCAGACGTCTAATGTTTAGTGGGCTGTAATCTGATTAAACTAGGGACCTTTGAGGGTACATCACCAGCAGTTGTACCTTAGAGAACAAAAGTGGACGTCAGTCGTACCCTTCTTTCTGACAGTGTAGTTTGTACAGGTTTTAGGACTGAATTTGAAATGTGATAATGATTCAAGAAGAGACATTACGATGTGCAAAAAACACTGGTGTCAGCACCGGATGACCATTTCTACTAGAGGGCTGTTGACAATGAACTGTGTACTGATTAAACTGAATCTACTACAATGTTAATATTTAAGGTATAGATATTTCATTGAGTTGTTGGAAGAGATCCTGTACATATCCTTAACAGCTGATCTATTATTTAAGATTTCCAAGGACTGCAGACAGATTGGGGTGAACAGAGGACAAACCTTGAGAACAGGTTTTCAGATAAGAAACATGACAAAAAAGAAAAAATTTAAGGGTAGGTCAAGACAAATTAAAAGGATTCATATCAGATCCAGCTGCTGAAAACAAATAGGTTCAACATAAGTTACTATTCAAGGCTCACAACCTTAGACCTGTCACTGTTCAGTCTTTTTTTTTTTTGTACACGGGACTAAATGAATGTGTACACAGCGTCATTCATTTCAACTTCCATTTACTAGAAGAATGACGTTAAAACAGCAATCTATAAACCTGACACATGGAAAAGAACAGGGCATTGTATATGGGTCCATTAGGCTTACAGGCTCTTAAAAAAGGGAGGGAGACGTGATAAAACTCAGATATCAGGCCCAGGACGTCTGACGAATGATCACTGCGGTCGTCTGCCTGCTTGAAATACCTCTTTGTCTCTTTTTCTTTTTTTTCGTTCTCCTTTCTTCTCTGTCTCTGTTTCAATCTTAAATCTTATTTCCTCTCCTCTTGGCAGTATCAGTCTCTGTTTTTTAGTCAGGCCACTCACGAGTCACTGCTCAACCGCCAACTACGACCACTGTCAACAGTAAAATCATAATTTAATAACCACAATGTCTCATGAGCCAACCAGGCGGACTGCTCCAGTGTCAAGAAGCCTCACACAGAAACATGGAAACAATGAGGCTTTCATGTGTCTGTCCTTTAACAAATGTGCATCATGGCAGACACAAGAAGCATGAATGTTTATGAACAGATTACCAATTCATATCTACTCATATCTCAGCATTTTAAATGTTAGTATTTTTTTATTTTATGCAAAGCAGCCTGCTGCACTATATCAAGGATACAGTTGTATTGTTAAACCACAAATGACCACAACTAAACCCTAAACGGGCCTTTACTTTAAGCACTTTATTCACTAAAAATGGATTGTAAACACTAATAGCTCAAAAAATTGTGCGTCATTTGCTCCCCCGTCTGCTCCGTACTAAGGTCTAATTCCCTAAGCAAATTATGCTAATAGTGTTCAAGCACAAAAACGCCCACAAAGTTCTGCAGCTCTGTGCAGCCTACTACAGTTTTGCATTTTAATATGACTGAGATGAGCTGCAAGCATCTCCACGCTCTGCTGCACAGGGCTGTGTGCTCTCATCCTGATGGCACTGAATTACATTCATACATACCATGAGCTGGATGGTCACCTCATGACAGATGGGACTCAAATTTCACAGTTTATATCCAGCTTACTTCCTGGAACGAGCGGGTAAAAAAGCTCACAGTAGATGGTAAAAATTTCACTCTAACTGTGCAGAGGTATTATCTCTTCCATGACTCCTGAGAGTTATGGGATATTTGTGTCATTTAAAACAAATATTGATACATTTTAGTGTCAAGGGTTTTTTTTATTCATTTTTATCAGATTTGCATAGTAATGTTTTGTTCAGTGTTTACATCTTTCTAGAGTCCCTGAGCTTTATTGTCTCGTAGTCATCTACCGTAGATGTCCTGCTGCTGTGGATGTGCTGGACTCCAGCTGCAACAGCTACTACTACTACTATCCGTCTCATCACTATCATGTCTCTCTCTCTCTCTTATTCTCCTCTATCCCTCTTTCCAACCCCAACTCAGTCTCAGCCGATGTCTGTCCAACATGAGTCTGGTTCTGCTTGAGGTTTCTGCCTGTTAAAGGAAGTTTGTCCTTGCCGCTGTAACTAGCTAAATACTGTGAGGTGCAATGCTCATTGTGGATTAAGATGAGATCAGACTGAGTCCTGTCAGTAATTTGGGGACTGGATCTTAGTCTGTCTTGATGTTGGTTCTTATTAAAAATATAACATAGAGTACGGTCTAGACCTGATTGAAAGATTGATTGATTTTCAAAGATACATACCTCATTTTAAGTTGCATAGTCAACCATCCCTGTAAATGAATGAATTCCATAGATGCATGCATTGCTGCAGGGATCCCCTGTGGTTTATTCGCTTTCTATTGACAAGTGCCTCATACAACCCCACTTCAAAAAGGGAACTGTCTCTTTAACGGAGAACATTACTTACTAGACTCCAGGTCCAAACCCACAGGCCTTTTGTACTGAACTGGCTTTGGTTGTTGTAATAATTGCGCTGTTCTTGAATTTATACACCATGACATATTAGCTGACATTATAAAAGCCTAAATACTATTCAGTGATGTTGGTTATCTTGCTGTACTTAATCCTGTGTGTATACTTCATGTTAGCATTACAAAGCTATCGTTGTGACTGTAAAGACCCTCTTCAGAGCTGAAAAGCGTCTCACTGTGTTTTGTGTTTAGCCTTCAATCTAAGCCCTCACTCTCCAAAGCAATTTCTGGAGCTTGAAACATCTTCAAGGTGTCATCCAGCTAATTTCCAGAGAATTGAAGATCTGACAGCAGGCAGCATGTGTGAGTGTGGATCAATAACAGAGCCTCTTCACCACAGAGCGGGCCGGCCCAGTGAACTGAACCCTGTCACCAATGTCATTCTCTGTTAGCATAAATTGGCTGAACGGTGTCAGCTAACTTACAAGTCCATCACGCTGTCATCCCCCTGCAGTGTGTACACAGAGGACTACATGAACACACACTCATGAGATGGCACTAACACACATGCAGGAACAAGATTAACCTTCAGATGTGCTGCCTTGGCTGTTTACCTTGGTTACCTCACCGCTAACCTTTTCACAAGTATCTGAGTCTCATTTTTCTCCACACTCCCTTGCTGCTTTCAGCGATCAGCTAGAGATTTTTAGGACTTGCTTTCTGTCAAGATACTTCAGCAATGCATCCACATACTGTCTTACTGCTCTCTAACAACACCTGGTTATGCTGGATTAAAGTTTATCTGCCTGGAATTTGAAACTTTACACAATATTTTGAGGACAAAAATACAAATCTGGAGCCTCCTTTTCTTTTTTCCTTCAACAGTTCATTTTTTATGACCTTAAATCACTTATAGCCTATATCATATCCTAAAAATATCTTCCTGGTATTTCTAAATGTCAAAAAAGGTATTAGTATGCATGAAGCGAATGCACACACTGCAGTCTATATACTTCACACATGGTCCAACAGGATCTCTCCTCACTGTATCCTGTCATGAAGATCCTTGTGTCAAGTCTGCATCACAAATAATCTGTAGTGTAATGGAGAGAATACTATAAGAAAATATGATACATGGAACAATTAAAACAGTCCCATAATGTAATGACAGCCACTCTAAAACATGTTGGACTTGGATTTGTGCCCAACTCGAGTCTTTATTTTACAGACTTGCCTTGGACCTAGACTCAAACTTTTACAGCTATCAGTCCCTGTTGAATCCAGAAAAGTATTATGGATGCTAAGTCACTTGGAGTGTTGATTATGTTACTTATAGCAACTAAAGTGATTGAGGATTATTTTATTTATTATTTTTATCTTCACTTTGTGTTTCACACATCTACCACTCAGTAACTCAATGCAACACAAAGGGTAAAAACTAGGCATAATAAATAAAAGCAAAAATAGATCAGCTAAATGTATGTTTGAAATAGAATAAAACAATTTGTTGCAAACAAAAATGACTCAAGAGTTTTAAAGAGACAGTCTCTCCTGTGTAGTTCACTTTCTGTGATTGAGCAGTCTAACTGCTGTGCCACCGAGTCCAAGATGTTTGATTTGTTCAAATTTTGATCACTAGCTTTATTTTTAATGATCATTTAAATATCCGGACATGCCGAAAGGATCAGTCAGAGTCTAAGCCAACTCAGCCAAAAAGTCCCACACGGTCGGTTGAGCATCTGACAGTGAAGAGTGAAGAGTGTGACAGCAGTGCTCATAAGTCCTCAGGTGATGGAGACTCTTCTTGGACTTTGGACTTCTTCTTGAGTTTTGGTGACTCTACATTGAAACAGACTGAGCTGAAGTCATTACATAAATTAGTTAAAGGGACATAAAGAGAGCGTTAATCACTGCTGCCAACAGGGCAATAAAAGTGAGAATGTCAGTTTTTAAATTGGCCCTGAAGCTCAAACTTAAAATTTAGAACAATGTCAGGACATGATCCCAGTTACTTTTAGCGCTGACTTTTTATCCGAAGTCATTAAAGTGTATTTAAAGATTCTATATCTTTAGATTTTTCTGCTGCTCACTTAAATGCACCCAAATTAATTCATGACTCATTGTCAGAGTTTCTTTGGCGCTTGAACTCTCACCACTCAGACACTGGTGGTGGAGGTGATGCCGATGAAGATGTCTGAGGCTGATGACATAAAGGAACAAAAAATGCAAAGACTAGGCACTGATCAGGACATTGTTGATGAAGTCGTTCAGGGCTGACGAAGCTGATGGACTGCAAATACTGGGCAGCAATGGCGAGATTAATGATGATGTTGTCTACGGCTGATGAAACTGCAAAATCTGGGCAATAATAATCAGATGAATGAATGAACTGAAGAAAGAGAGCCATATGTAAAATGGCCAGCAGAAAAATGATAGGCTATCAATGAGGGTGTGTTGCAGTGCTATTGGATAGATATGACCAAGTGATGAGAACAGTCTACAGAAAATAAGAGGGAGCATGAAGTGAAATGAACAATGAAATCTTATCAAGCCCTGGTGTCTGACCTCGAGGTTAGTCCCCTTTGGGCCAGTTGGTTCAGAGCAGCAGACGCATTCCTAACTTGATCTTAAAGAACGTGACTCCATGTATTTTACATCCTTACATTCATCAAGTTTACCTTTTTTTTCTCTACTTATAATTAGGACTGGGTGATAATTCAATAATGATAACTATTGTGATATAATTTTTCTCAATATAAATATAAAAAATTAGACGTATCTAAGCCTGTAGTTACATCCCCGAACCACTGGAAAGGGAGGGGGGCGCTAATGTGCCTTAAACGTAGTTGCCACACAACATTAATCAGAAGAAGATGACAGCATTGAACAGCCAATCATGTTGCAGGGTGAGAGGTACAGTAGGTGGTCTTAAAGGCTCATTAAGTATACTTTCAGGACGTGGGTAAAAGAAGAGCACGTAAACAACTTCTGCTTTGCAAACACGTTAAATGTCCAACGCGACCATAGCACAACTGAACACAGTAATTATGATGCATTCACTGCACTGTGGGAAACACTATCCAGTCCCTCCAGGATTTCGAGGGATTTTTTTGAGATTGTTGCGGCCCAAAAAGCCTGAATTTGCGACAGCTTTTTGAAAAAATTGTGGTGAAAGTTGCGATTATTTTTTTTTGCTTTTTTCCCCAATAACATCTCAGGGGCAAGTAAATATGCTAAATTACAGTTGTTTTTAGAAAGCATTCTTGATGTGGCCACTGACTGTATTTTGATCCTCTTGACTCACAGAAGAATGCCATGAAAGGACTGCATTGCACATTTACGACGGTCCCTGAATGCACCTCGCAGCGACTGATGCAGTCAGTTCACGGCACTCTGAAATTAATCTGCATCTTTGATGATAAGGAGTTGATCAAAACTTACTAAATGTGTCTGATGTATCACCAAACTGGATTAAATCAAGCTGTAGATGCAGAGCTTTTTACAGTAACCACGGCAACAACGTCAAACATCAAATAGTAAACAGACGTCCCCCGGTTGTGTCTTTGTCACTAACGCACACCGGGGGTAAAAATCATCAATGAAGATGAGACAGATGCATGGAGGTGAGGGGAGCTGGTTCATAAAGCACACCTGCTGCAGGTAGAGACCAAGCTAACACTGAGCCCCTCAATCTATAAATAATAACGTTGTCATGGTCACTTGTCCCGCCTGCTGTCCACTCTTTTCACCCGTTCTCTGTGAGTGTTTTGTTGTTGAAAAGTGCCGATCAAGTGGGGACTTACGTTTATGTTCCAAGGAAGTCAAATTGATGACAAAACCGATGATGTGCAGGGGCTGAGATTGAGGTAATTGGTCAAATTTGCGGGAAAGTTGCGCTGATTGTAAAAAATTGCAGGGCCGCGAAAAAATCGCACTGATTGGTTGAATTTGCGTTGATAGTTGCGATCGCGAAATCGCAACTTCCTGGAGGGACTGACTATCACTCCACCCGTACCCCGTAGTAATCTTAAAAGGGAGTGCACTTCTCAAAACAATACTCTACTGAACTACTACACAGAATACAATTTGATATGTCTTTGTTTTAAATTTAGAGCAAATTATCTCAAGCTGAAAAAAATAAGAATCCACATACTATTGCACATTTAATTGTGCTTGGAGAAAATCTTTTTAGTTTTGTCAGAAGCTGTATGATTATTGTTGAGTCTGTTTTCATATGTCTATGAAAAGTATTGCATTAAAAGTAATCCAAAAAAGGACTTAATCCTCAGCTGATCTGGAGGTCTAACCTGAAGTGGAGAAAGGGATAAACTATGAAACGATTGATTCAGCCCACTTGTGTGATTTTCACACAGGAGATCAGCGTTCCTGATGAGGAAGAAATCAATATATGATCATAACTTTAACCCACACCATGATATGATTTGTGAATTAAGCTTCACAACACAGAAGTCATTCGCCTTAGCTGTGATAGATTACAGGCAGCTGACTGAATCACTGTTTCCAATCACTCACAAACCAATCACAGCACATTCTCACAACAAGGCGGCCCATTTCAACATATCATCCCTCTCACTGATCCTCACTACCCCAGAGCTGCTCATACTGCTGCTGCTGCTGCTGGCAAAGCTTTACCTCCACCTCCACAGCATCGACCTTTCTAGTATAAACGTCTTATATTTACCCTTGCAGGGTGTTTTGCAATGTGCTCCCCAGAAAGACAGAGCATGCTGCTCGGCTAACTCGAGGAGCATTTTAAAAAGCAAAGCCTCTAACCCCAAATGTAACTGTGTTTTCATTCGGCAATTAATGGTCAAATCTAGGACTAGTGGTCCTGACTGAAACTAAATGAACCTCAACAAACACAAGGCTTCCTCACACTCATCATACACATCTTAGGAAACAATGCAGGGTACCTCGAAATAGGCAGCACTTACTCATGCAACTCTACGAAGGGACAAAGCCTTGCTTTTTGGCAACCTTTGAGTAAGAGCATGTTAAACATTAGATTATGAGGGAGTATTTCAGCACAACTTTTTATAAGGTATAACATGAAGCATCATATGAGGGTGTGTTATTCTGCTGTGGGATACAAAGTTAACACTTCACTTATTGTTGTTAGAATCAGCCTCTTAAACCCTCGATGAGTCGGCCTGTAAAACCAGGAAAGGCTAATCGGTGCAGGAGTTACGGCCTCTACTCGTGTGCTTGTTGGAGCTTGGGAACAATCTTGTTCTCGAGCCAATCGTTAGTTCTTTATGTCTTCATTTCTTCCTCCCTCTTTATGTCTCTATCCAGCGAAGGCTCCTCTCCACACACACACACACACACACACACACACACACACACACACACACACACACACACACACACACACACACACACACACACACACACAAACAGAGGAACACACACGGAGAATAAAACAAAAGAGCACACTGGCCTTCATGCTGTGATCTATGCTAGCCTATCTACAAAGATGTATGAAGCCAAGTGGAGTCATAAAGACCTTTGAGAGATTGAGTGTGTGGCTCTGCTGACACAAACAGGGTTATAAAGGCAGAGGGGAGACCAGCACTTCACAGTATCTCACTCTGCCTCTGGGCTGCCTTTTCAACAACACCACATGCAGTCAAATCTAAAAAACTAATAACAATTTTCACCCATCATAACCTCTGTCCTCTAGCACGCACTGATAGCTGCTTAGTTAAACCTGTCAAGTTGGTTCATGTAACATGTACCTGCAGGATGCGGTTAGCTATGGGCCGCTGCACTTTTCTATTATGAAGGCAGAGGCACAGCGAGGTGTCCTGGGAAACATGTTGAGGTCTGGAGTTGCAGATTAGCAGCAGCTACAGGCAGAGCTGCTCTGGCTGAGACTTCCATTAATTTGAGTTTCAACAGGATTTCATTCTGCCTCATTTATTATTTTGTTCACGGAGGAAATCCTACAAACTGGCTCTTTGTCTTGTAGTTAACAGAGAATGCATGTATCTGAAAACATGCATGTAGTCTGTGTGATATGTTGTAGTATTAGGAACAGGATGAGTCCAATGAAAAATCTATCAACCTGGATAACATGTTTAATTTGTGCACAAAACAAAGCAGTGGTTTTATCTATATTTATCTAACTTGTATTTTTGTGTCAGGCTTGTATTTGTATAGCTCATTTCTAGTCTTTTTGAACACTCAAAGCTTTTACACTACTCATTACATTCACCTATTCACACCACATTCAGTCACTGAAGGTAGAGGCTGCTATAGTAACTGACCATCAGTATTAGCTAATCTCATTCATACACATTCATACACACTCAATTTGGGGTTCAGCGTCTTCCCCAAGGACACTTCAGCATGAGACTGGAAGAGCTGGGATTGAACCGCCAACCTTCCAATTGATAGACGACCGACTCCACCCACCGAGCCACAGCCGCCCCAGTTATCTAGCTTACATTCTTGTGTCGGCTCTTGAAACTGGTTGAAAAACTACACCCAGGTAGTGATGAAGCAAAATTAAAGGATTTAAATGACCATTAAAAGTCTACTAGGAGAAACGTTACAAAGCTTACAAACAGTGGCAGGTCTTTACCACCTTAAAACAGCTCTCCACCAAGCCAGTATTTCATCCTTTAATGACCTCATAATATTCGTTTACAGTTTCTATACAACTTTTTTTTATAAATGTATTCAGCCGTCTGTATTTTCAGCTTTAAAAGTGTTCTGGTTTTTATTTGTTATACATTTATAATCCAAGTATTGACCAATCATGTATCAGCAGGCTTCCATGTATGGAGGAAAGACAGTCTGTATGGAATGCAAAAGTGAGCTGAGTGTAAACCTGACATTTGGTCTCCCAGTGGTTGTAATTTGACAACTATTTATTGATCTCTCTAAACAGCATCTGTAACAGCAGCTAACAATATGTTCCAAATAAGAGTATTAAATAGAGCGAATAATTTATTTGCTGCTGCGTCCCATAAAGCAAATCAATGTTTAGATTGCATGACTACCTGGAAGGCATTAGAGATGATCAAACCTGAGCTCTATTCAAAACAGATCTGATTAAATCTGCATCATGGTGTTATTCCAACAATTGTACAACTCATAAATTACAAGCAAATCACAAGAAATGTGGTTCCTTTTTTGGGTTCATACTGCAGAGTGAAGCCTCTGTGTAACTTACTATATACAGTGAAGCTGAGACTCACCTGTAACAGATGAAAAGGTACTCCACCAGCAGAGTAATCAAACAAGAAATTACAACGCTAAGGTGTAGAAGTGAAGCCCAAACAAAAACAAAAAGTTTAATTGATAGTCGTTTGACACTGCTAGTTTAATGCCAACCACTGGCTACAGTTAGCATATATTGTCATCAGGTGATGTTAGAGAAGATTGCTGGCTTCAGATCGATGTTCTCACCATGGACAACTAAAGAAAGACCCAGAACTTGTGTAGCCGGACCAGAGGTAGTTATTTTTATTCAACACCTACCTCCTCATTCTCTAAAATGTTCAACCCTCATTTCCTAACATGTAACGTGATCACAAACGGCATGGTCGGAGATGTGATGTTTAATCAGTCATTACGTAGCATGAAGCCCAAGCTCCAAGCAGACACTAAGAGCTGGCTTCAAATGTCTGTCTTCTTCCTAATTTCACATCTCAAGATATTTTTTTAATCTTTTGTAGTTCAAAATTCACAATAATACTTTTTGTTAAGTGTCCCAACCAATGCTGACTGAAGTGACATCACTCAAGGCAACAGGATTTATGGATGAGATGGTGACGATTCCATGATCTTCACAGCTGTATCCAGTAAATGAAGTCTGCATGCCGATGGTGGTGGTGGTGGTGGTGTAGAGCCGAAGAGCGCTGTCTGAAGATTTGGATGGATGAGATGTGGAGCAGGGCTTTGCTGAGCTCAGTGGAAGGACCCATGGGTGCCGGAGAAGAGATGAATGGGGGGTGAAGGAGGGGGTTTGCATCAATCCGTCACTGACGTGACAATCTGAACATTAAGGAAGGAACAGTTAAAGTGAGAACGACTGGTTCACAGAGGTTATGGAAAACAGATTGGTTGAACTGAAAGAGTTAACACACTGATCAGCATGAGGCAGACAGAGAGAGGGACAAAGATTTGAATTAGTATGGTAAACATGATAATCTTACATGAGTTTCCACCAGAAAATCCCCAAAACACACATGGATGTGGTCTACTTAAAGGTCAAATGTAAATCATTTCTACATTTAAAAAAAAAACAAGACCTGTTAGGATGCATATTTTTTGTTAGGCTGTGTTCTTTAACTACCTAGAAATTACCCAAGGCTTAATGTTTGCTAACATAACTATGCTAGTGATAGAAGCCCCTTTCATCTTGCCAGTTCAGGGCCCGAAATGTACGACTCCTGTATCGTCTTTCCTTCAGTATGAATGTCACATAGGCGTAATGGTGGGACAAAGTCATCCCTCTGCTCTGCTGGCATTGGAGGGAGTCAGAGAGGCTTCATGGTGCGAGACAGGATTAGGGAGCAGGTAGGACAGAACAGTGCAAGTGTCATGTTGTGTTACAGCGAGGCCGAAGCATGAGAGGTGAACACACAGTGGATGCCAGTATTGAGTGTTTGTGCGATAAAAATCTACGTCGCACACTCTAATATTTTGTTGAACCGTCTTTAGCTTTTAGTACAGCACACATTCACCGTGGTATCGTTTTGATAAGCTACTGCAATGTCACAACATTTAGTTCCATCCAGAACTGCATGAATTTTCTGCCAAGATCTTGTATTGATGATGGGAGAATCGGGCCTCTGCACAAAGTCTTCTCCAGCACATCCCAAAGATTCTCAATGGGGCCGAGGTCTGGACTCTGTGTTGGCCAATCCATGTGTGAGACCTCCATCGTTGGGCAGATAGCAATCCTGAACCTAGACCTGACCAACTGCAGGAACCCCAGATCATAACACCGCCCCCACAGGCTTGTACGATAGGCACTTGGCATGATGGGTGCATCACTTCATCCACCTCTCTTCTTACCCTGATGTGGACTCGTCAGACCACATGACCTTCTTCTGCTGCTTCAGAGTCCAATCTTTATGCTCCCTAGCAAATCTCCTTTGTTGTTTCCTTCGCTTGGTGCAGGCCAATAATTTGACCCTTCTGAAACAGCCTTCGATGACCACAGGATGCGTCTTCCAACCTGGTTGTTTAAGAAATAAGAAGCTACTCATCACATCAGCTAGGGTTAAATAAGTTGTTTCCAGCTTAAACATATTCATCACTGCAGTAATTATCCAATGGAAGGCTCTTACCTATTTGCACCATTATTTGGTTACTTTTTTATTGGACAGGCAGTGCATGTTGTAGCATTGTTGTCGTGTTGCAATAAGGAAAACATTACAGAAAACACAGGGTGATTCTCAGATGGGGTGGAGGGAAGACAGCAGGCTTGTTACCACTGACATAATTCAAATAAATGTGAATTAATGAGCGATTAAGAACTGTATAAATCCCACCCTCCCCCCTTTCTCATGTGTGTCAGCAACAATATTTCAGAATGTCTCTATCTTTCCTTCACTCCATATGGTACCTTCTGTTTCTGCTTACAAAATACTCTCCTCTTATTGTCTCCACCAGATGCTAACAGAGGAAGCATTATTGCTGTCAGAGAAGTTGAGTATATGAAGTAAAGGACGAGACCTACAGGGCTTTGAGTTTTCCTCAAAATGCAAACTGTTGGCTTATGCTAATAAGATGTTTATGAGAATCATAATGTGGAGATGATTTCTCATAGTCTTATTTTTACTCTCTGAAAGCTCATACTGTCTCGCTCTTCTCTCCGGTCTCTTAAGCTGATTCTCCCACTCCTTATTTTCTCCTCTCTCTCTCTCCTCCTTCCTCCTCACCTCTCCTCTCTGCTTAGAGTACTCTCTGTTTCACACCCTGCAGAGCGAACTAAGCTTCCATTTGGTCTGACGATGAGATACACTCTGTTCTCACAGGTGTTATACTTCTCACCTGTAGCTCACCTGAAGTTGCTAACATTCTCAGGTTTTCTATTACCAGCTCCACCAGGAGTCAGAAATAAAGGAAGGAGGAATGCAACTTGACCTGCTGTGATTAAAGGTTTTGGGAGCTTAGTATTCACCTTTGTTTTGTTTGGAGGAACAATCAGTATCAAATATACAAAACTCAGAGCGTTAGCAGGTTCATGCAAATTAAAACAGATTAAATTACCTCCAACTGCCAGAATCAATGTTGAAGGGAACTGCAGGACTCAGTAGGGCATTTTTATTTCACAGAAGAAGTTTAAGAGGACTTTAAGAGGAAGAAATGTGTTTCTTTTGGTTTAATTTATGAACTTCACTTTTTGCAGGGGTCACGTATAGTGAGTGGGTGGTAATGTAGAATAGAATCCTGACAGGGTAAGACAAGACCTTGACATGAGGTGGAGGGTCTTGTCTCATCCAATCAGGATTTGATTTCACCAATGTCTAACTACACATTATCTACTATTATATTCAACAAGTTGAAGCTAGGTATTGATTTAAGATGATTTATATATGAAGCTATAATAGTCCCTCCCTTTGGATGGTTTGGAGCACTTTCAAGGCAACGGCGGTCCTACTAGCCTGCTTACAAGTCAATTTAACAATTAACTTAACATTTTTATTCACTGTAAAGTCCAAACATTAGCCCTTTTTACTGTTATAAATCACATAAAACTAAACTTTTACGTATATTCACAGTATTTTCCCCTGGCATTCTTAACCAATGCACAAAATAACAGCAGTTCCGAAGCCAATATGTTTTGGTTGCTTCGTGTTTGTTTTCTTCAATTTGTTCAACGTCTCTTCTTCAACTTCTTGTCTTTTTTTTCTCTGCTGCTGACTGGTCAGCCGTTACCCACGATTCAAAAAGTTGTGCCACCCAAATAAGTTTCCATTTAGCACCATTGAGAAAAAAAGAGATGTTGTCCATCGATGCTATCAGTAACCACTGTTTTTGCCACACGGTCAACAGTAAAAGGTGAAATCATGAACAAGATAAATGTGCTGGAACTCCTTTCACAGATTGAGCCTTGGTTGAGCCAGCTCGATCTAGAGAGTCTGACCACACCCCTGACACAGGGGACTCTCATTTCAGAAGCAGATTGCTTATTTAAGAGTTTGTAAGTGACAGCTCTAATTGCATTTTAAAAAAACGTTTTAAATGATGAATGTGTTTCTTTAATTAATATATCCTTTGAGGACATAATTTTTCATGAGCATCATTTATTTACACTGAGATAAACACTTCCATCCTCATCCCTGAAATCAAAACTACTTACAACAGTGTGTGGAGTCTGAAATGGCTTTCCAGTTTTTTCACCAAGTTTAATGATGATATTTATTCTCAACAAAATGTAACTGCCTAATACCTGGACAGGGAACATGTAGAAAATGAGCTAACAGGTTTGAAAACAAAAACAAAAGGTTTCTATGCAGTTGAATGTAGACGGCCATGTCTTCTAAAGCAACAACCACCACAATATTGTCTTGACCTCATTATCTGAAGCTGTAAATCACCACACAGTGTCTCCATGGACAGAGCCTGCCGCAGATCAATACACCACAATCAACTGCACTGACCCCTGACATGGAAATGGTCCAGTGCGACTTCTCGCTACAGCAGAAGACGACTGGCTGACTAAAGTCAATTATTAACTACATGAATAATAAACAGGGTTTCTTTTCATTTGTTTAATGTAAGAGTGCTCCATATCCATGAATGGTTTACTCAGGCAGGAGTATTAGATGGTGTCTGATTGACTGAACAATCTCCGGACCCATCTGAAATCACTGTCTATCTTCCTTTGGGTTTTGAGGTGATGTATGCTTCTGGGAACAGATGCCAATTTTTCAATGATTAAGGTAGTGAAGAAGACAACAACTTCCAGCCAAGACTTCCTTACTTGTGCAGTGTTTGTATCTGCAATGTAAATGCTGACATTTCATAATCCATGTTAGCCCCAAAATAGCTTCAGTTCATCTGTTTCAGGTACTAGATGCTCTCAATTCAACAGTGGACACACAGACGCTTCCTTCTAGCTTACTTCAGCGATTTGAACCTGAAAAAGAAACATTTTCTTCTAATCTACTTACAAAGTACATGTCTTAAGTTTCCTGAATCAACAACATCATTATAAGATTTGTAGAGGAGAAGAAAACAACTTTCAAAATGTTTGTTAAACAGCGGTCGATTTGATCATTTGTGATGCCTTCTAGGAAATCAGGAAATGTAACCGCTGATGAGCTTTTGCAACAAAACATCCAGCAGATTTGTGACTCATGTTGAAATGTTTGATCGAGAGCAGATTGGTAGCTCCACTTGCATTAAGATATCTGTTTAAAGAGAAATTAATTGCCAGATTACTGCTGATGGGAGTTTAGTAGAGGCCTATGAAGATGGAAGAGTTGTGTAGGAGCCGAAATGCAATTCATGATGCTGTAAGAATTTAAGAAAGAAAGTTCATGTGCAAAATAATAATTCAGATAGATAGTTTATTTATAAGGATTAAGGTAAATATTTACATTTATATGCAGATGGTTAAAGTTAAAGTTCATTATGCCGTAATTCGATATGCAAAGTATTTTGTTAGAGTATTTCAAATGGTTTTGGGTTTGTGACATAGAATATCAATCCAAGGACAATGTTGCCAGCAATTACCCAGGCCTGCTGAAACACAATTGTTAAATCTGCTCAAGCTATAAACACGTAAAAAGTGGGAACAGAACTGAAAATCCAGACCCTCGTTTGTAGAGTGTAGAGATGAGGGCCTATAAGAATGAAAAACGGTCCAAAATGAAGGAAGTGATATAAACTGCAGTTCTTTAAGCGTCCGCTTGAGGCTGGCTGCAGAAACAACACAAATCACATACACACCCATTTAACAAAGACGATCTTTACAGCAATAATAAACATGTTAACAGCCTGGTCCAAATAACAGCTTTAGTCTGAATAGCTAATTTATCTATCGGCACACTCTGTACAGGGGGTGACTTTTTTTTTTAAGGCAACAGTTCAGAAGATATCAAGATAATGAGTTTTGCCCATTTAAGGGCATGACTGACTTGATTGACAGGCGGAACACTGTAGCTTTTGGCTAGGAGGCTCAAAGCCCGCCTCTTTACCTCACACTAGCTCAACAGAAGTTAGGTTGACTTCAGCATTTCCAATGTTGCTCCTGCCGATGATTGGCTTCAAAACAGCTCTTTAGAAACAGATGGGTGACGTCACGGATTCTACGACCATTATTTATACACTCTATGATGGTGATTTACTCCAGAAGGTTGACCAACCAAAAAGAGGCTCATACAGGAACATTTGAAAATAAGGTTACGTACTGTACATACTGACGTTGTATTTATAAAACATGCACAATGGGGCACTTTTTATACAAATCTCCCAGCAAAGAAGATAACTTACTTTAAACCATTTACTGATGACTACCTTGTGATTTGCCAACATGACCTTTGGAATAATTGTAGAACCAACGAAAATGTTAATTATGCCACAACGCCGGAGCCTTTTAAAAGCTGACTACCCCCACCTTAATAATTATCATATAAGCTCTGAAAATGAGGACTGCATTGGAGATTAAGACACTGAAGGAAGAGGCAATTCTATAACTAATAAACTAACTGATAAACCGTACAGATACAACACTTGTGTGTCATTGTATTGGATTTTTTCCCAGGGAGATGATATCTACATCTGTTCCTCTTACTTTACATCTTTACAATGTTTTAATGAATTAAATGAGTTTCCCTCACTCTATTGGCAATGCTATAAACCCACATCTTCAAACATCAGAGATAATCAATATGATACAATGAGGTGAAAGAGCAAAGGTCAACAGATCAATAGCTGTGTTCCCAATTACTTTCAGATTCACCGTCTTGTTCCATTTAACCACGCCATCCAGTTATTAAGAAGACGTAAGTCTGCCTTTTAGGAGCTCTGTGAGACACACAGTGAAGCTGTTTCCATGGAAAACCTGTTTTTACTTGTTCATTACTGCAATTTCTGCTCTCCTCATTAGGGAAATCACACACGACTGCAGCTGAGCGCTCACAAAGCAGTGGTAAAAGCTGCGGAGGATTGATTTGATGATGTTTGAATTGTGACTCAGTTGTTTACAAGCTGTTTGTTTTCACAGCAAAGAGGAGAAGACTGATGTATCGGGAGCTGTCAGTTGTGACCTGAAAAGGACGATGAAAGTGTGCATCAGGGGAGGAGAGAGGAGGGAACGAGGAATCCAAACACCTCGCTAACTGAAACAGACTTTAGCTCATGAATAAAATATTAAATAAATATTTCATATTTGTGTATTATCATCATCACAAGCTAAATACTATCTCAATTCACAAATAACCCCAGATAACTCTTTAACTTCCATTAAGAGTGCAAACAGTTTCAAGTACTGTAAATCCTCAAATAAAGACCAGAGTTCAATTTGGGTCCGGGCCTCTAATTACAGCTGGGATCACGTCCTCTGGATTTAATCCCTCTGTGATCCTGTGTTTAGCTGGGTTATGCAAATTGCACTCAATTTTAGCTGTTCTTGAGTGTTTCCTGACCTCTACAATATGGCAGTTAGAATGTATATTTCCCTGTAAACAACTAAAGAAATTGGTCACTTTTGTAACTTCAGATCCTTCCATTCACACATAACAGATATTAATGCAAAGTTCACCATAACAGACGCCTCTGTCACTTCCACCACCATCATTTTGTAAACATTGCAGCATGCTTCTGATGTCATGTGCAGCCTCCTGAGACTATAGAGAACATCTTCAGGCAACAATCAATGAGGACTGCACAACTGTTGAAAGCTTAACGTCTGAACATAACCTAGCCAAGAGATCCAGCTCCATGACACGAAATATTAGTGTTATAGTCAAGACCGAATTAACCGAGACCTAGACATGACCGAGACCAGAGTGCACAGAGACCAAGACAAGACCGAAACATTTAGGGATCCAGACTAAGTCAAGACCAAGACCAAGGCACGTTGAGACAGAGACGAGACTAAGACCAAGGCATGGCAAGACCGAGGTGAGCTGTGAGAGCCTTTTGACGCCTTAAGTTTCACTTTTTTCATTGTTAGTTTAACTTTGGCTTTTGATCAGAGGTAAAACTGTGTTTTCTGTTGCCTTTAATTAAAGTTTGCTTTTGTTTTGTGAGTTAAGGTTTGGCTTTATCTTTAATTATATAGTATGTTTTTGAATGTATATGTATTGCTTAATAAAATGACTTGGCAGACATCTTCTGGTGATTGATTTATGTTAGGCAGCATGTTAGCTACATAAGAGTATCTGAAAGATGTAATTTAGAGTTACGTTGTTACTGCACAAGTGAAAAGATAAAATTTCTTAGGTTCTGTCTACCATTGAGAATCTTTTGTCTCATAAATAACACAAATTTAAAGACTGAACCTTCTACAGTGAATATATGCAGTACTGGACTGCAAAGCTCAACATGTACACACAGTCATTTTTGCCTCCTCTCTCTTCTCCTCTCTTTAGATGTACCTCTCTGCTGTACCTCCTCTGTGTACAAAAATAACCAGTGACATGACCACCTCATCTTCCCCCCCGTGAAGGATTATTTATCCCCCAGCCATGACCTTTCACACGTCAGGGTTAAAGGGTTAATGCCACATCATAACTCAGTACAGTCTGTGGGCAGCAGAAGAGAAAGAGACAGTGGAAATGCTGAAAGGGGGCCGGAGGATGGGGGAGGTAGTGGTACAGAGGAGGGGTTGTCAGGGTCAGGGCTCTGCCTGAAGCTCAGTGGGCTGAAGTGTTGGAGTGGAGAAGGATTAACATATCAGTCATTATGAATAATGGTGGTGGGAGGAATGACTGTGATTAAGGGAGACTGGGGAGAACTCTCTGAGTTATTTATTACACATTTAAACGTTCAATTAATTTTTACTTATATGGTGCCAAAGTATAATAAAAGCTACCATAAAACACTTTACCCGAAGAACAGATCGAGATCATGCACTTTTTATATAATTTACACAGACCTAAAGTGAATCCAACATGAAGGAGGACTTCATGAGGTCACATTAACCTTACATTTAACAGGCAGATAGTTTGACCAAGACCAGATTCAAGGTATACAGCCAATCGCAACGAAATTTGTGTGCTTAAGCCAAGCTGCAACCTAAAAATATGAGTCCAATGCGGAAGTGCTAAAAACTGCAGTTCATCAAGGATCCGCTTGAGGCTGGCTCGACTACGAGTGTAGTCTGGATAGCTCATTTCTCAATTGGCACACACTGTACGGGGGTGAATTTTTTTCTAACGCGGCAATTTCGAAGATATTGAGATCACAAGTCTTCCAATGAGAGGCACAGCTGACTGCGGGAACACTGTAGCTGTTGGCTAGGAGGCTCAAACTCCTCCTCTTTACGTCACACTGGCTCCACAGCAGCAATATGGCTGCCGCCGATGATTGGCCTCAAAACAGTGCTTCAGAAACAGATGGGTGACGTCATGGATCCTATGTCCATATTTTATACACTCTATGGCTTAAGTCTGTTTTATACTTCTGCTTTGTCCTTTCGCTCTAGTGGCTGATGTGGTCTTGTTCACAATATACTTTTGCATCTTTATATCCGAGTTGCTCTGCAATACTCGGATCATAATCCAATCGAGCACCTGATGCACAAACAAGTCTGATCCATGGAGGCTCCAGCTCACAACTTCAAGGGCTTAAAGGATCTGTTGGTAATGTCTTGGTGCCAGATACCACAGCACGCCTTTGGAGGTCTAGAGGAGTCTCATCATGTCAGGGCTGTTTTGGCTCTGATCTGATGGGCGAGGGGACTACTTAATATTAGGAAGGTGGAAATGTTATGGGTGATGTGTGTATCTAAGTGTGCCACTCTGTAAACGTTACTGTGGCTGTGCTGTTATTGGGTCAGCTGTAAGAAAAGAGAAGGGAGAGGATTTACTTAAATTGCTCCCTGTAAACATCCTCAGGGGAGATTTATGTCCTCCAGTTTACAGATGAATTAAAGAAGGGTTTGACAGAAGGTCAAAAATCCTGACAAGTGACATGTCTTAGATAAACCATGATGTATTCATTTCATCTAGATTTCTGCAACAGAAAGATGAAAGGCTGAGGAAAACAGCTTCTCCAAGACACCCAGTTGGCAGGAGGTGTTGCTTGTGTTACATAATCAATATAATTTCAATGTTTGCAAAGTTTTATAACAACCTCCTGACAGTGAGAACATTTAGTTACAACAACATTTTTCTCTACTCTAGCTTGAAAATCCAGGAAGACACCATCATTGTTCACAGAAATGTTTTTGTTTTTGTATTTGGGTGCAGAGGTCACCATCATCCCCCTCACATTGAAGCTTCCAACCTCTGCTGCTGCAGCCAGGACAACATACAGAACGTGTCTGTGGAGTCAGAGGAGAAATAAGCGAAGCAAGATATGAGTCTGTAAAAGAGAGGTCAGGCCACTGTGGAGCACCTGGAGCGCCCTGAAAAGAGCAGAATGAACCACCCAAGGAGTGAGAGAGACTCTGGGCAGAGATACTGACAGGTTGGTGGATACGTTTTATAACCAGTGAGCTGGCAGAGTCTGTGAGCGTGTCCGAAGCTTTCATAAGGAGCCACAAGGAGAAGCTGGCAGACCCTAAGAGAGTGGATGAGCTGTCAGAGGCCTGTATGGGAAGAGAGCTGCAGTTGTCAATGCTAAGCTATATTTTCTGTGCTTGGTATTTCTGATACGTGAAAAGCTTCAGTTCACATAGGAGCTGTTCTGACCAAAAGTCTGTGGAAACAGGTGGAGACTCTTAACGCAACAAATCCACATAGGACCATTAGGACCATGTGATGCCCAGAGCAGCAGAGGCTGAAGTGCAGGAAGGCAGAGCACGGCTCCAGGTATCAGACGGAGCCTTTTGGATAAAATCTGAGCTGTTTGGGGAAAGTTAGTGGACCGGTCCTGAGGATAGTTAGTGAGCCGGTCCTGAGGGAACTGAGCGGAGCATGTGTGGGACTGCTTTAGCCAGTCGGCCGCAGCTCAAAGTCTCCCTCGGAACATCACAAGCTGTCATCTTCACTGGTGGATGTGCAGCCAGGGACGACTCACACGAGCAGAGCGGTGCAAAGAGCAGGGAGACAGCAGACAGATTACAGGCAGTTATCAAAAACTTGACTGATAATATTTTAAGAATGGATTAAAGTTCAGTTCTAATATTTTAGATAATAATAGTATGTACATGTGATTTTAAATCATCGGGGGAAAGTTTTGTTGATTTGGGTTACCAGAAAGAAAAATAGACAAATGAAGGTATTATTAAGGGTGTGGCTATCTGTGATTGTTAGGTGTCTATCATATGTATAGTTGTCTATCTTAATTAACTGATAAACGGACTGCTATGATAACTAGCTACAGGATCCTCAAAGTAAGCTGAGTGTGTTCATGCACTTTTATGAACATGTTTATCAGCTGTCATTAGTTTTAGCTGCAGGCTTACTCATGGCACAGCGTTTTGTCTGACACTGACGGGTTCATCTGGAGAGAGCGCTGTCTGGGAATCAAATGCTGCTGTTAAAACCAGTTGTTTTTAACACCTCACTGTTTTGGCCTGGGGCTGCAGAGACACATGAAGAGAGAGAGAAAATAAAGCCTAACCAGAGAGAAAGAAAAGAAAAGCGAGGAATAAGAAGTGAACACAGAAAGGAGAAAAGTTGACCTTTAATACTACGGTCAGAGGTTGTTGGAGGGTCGCATCAAAATCACAACCACTCTCAAATCAGAAGACACATGTTTGCAGCTCGCCTGAAGCGAGTCTGAGGAAGTGATGCAGGCTTGGGTTGCTATAGTAACCTGCAGCAAGCGGCTAGACTGGCTTCAGTTGGACTGCGGCCAAAATTGATGCACGGTGTATTCCCTGGAGGCCGGGCTTCTCACGGCCAAAGCAAAGGCAATAAATCTTCTCGTGTCCTTTCGGAACGTGAAAAATCAATTAGATATATTGTCACCTCGTGCTGCATGATGCTGCGATGTATCTCAATTCACCAAGAATCAATGGAGAAACTGAGGAGGAATACTAGAAGATAAAACTAAACCTTCTTGCAGTAGATTTTATTTAACTCAACTCTTAGAAGTAATGTTTGAAAAAAAGATTGTGTTTATGTAAAAAAGAAAAAGGAGACAAAATGTCAGAAGAGTGATATTCGATTATGGACTGACTCTGACATTTTGTTGTGCGATTTTCTTGAAGTGTCATCGCTTACAGGCTGCCCTTAACGGTTCCTGTGACATTTGTGTTAGCATTTCTTCTGCTCTTATCTAAACCAATATCAGGAGCTTCTTTTCATTCCTTTCGCTCAGCTGCAGGATAAAGTCTGAGTCTTGTCATAGTAACCCTGCTTTTCTCTGTGGCCGCCCCCCAACTGTGGAACAGCTCAACAGAGATCAGACTTGTACAATCAGCTACTCAAAACACACCTTTAGCTTTAATTTGTGAATTTATTCTAAGTTTTTAACATTTCACATTTCTCCTTTTATTGCCTCTCTACTTTTATCGTCTCTTTTTTACTGTTTTTGTGAAGCACTTTGTTACTTCTATTGAAAGTGCTATTGTAACACACACAATGTGCCAATAATAAATCTATTTTAATGTACATAATAAGATATGAAAAATGTGTTAATAAGGTTTGTCTTGAGGAACCCAGGTTTTTTTTAAACCACTTGCTACATACTACCTATAAATGTAGTACGCAGTCCATACTGCATACTACATACTGCATTAGAAGGTAGTCTGTTGTATTACTGTTCTGTTGGATCTGTTTTGCAGTACGCTGGGTCAGGTGTTACTGGTTTTCCGGATTCGGAAAGTGGAAGTAAACACTGGCCCAGCTGATTGTGAAATCTCTTCTTTAACATGCACTTTTGCTTTTAATAGTTAAGAAAGGTTGTATGGAATTTTTGTAAATTTCAACACCTAAAAACTGTCCCCCATGACATACGAAGAGAAGACTACTGTTACAAAGCTATTAAATCAAGTGAATCACAGCTTCTTCTTTGTTTGACAATTTATCTATTGATTTTAAATATAATGAAGGAGCTATAAACAGATGAGAGAAATGGTTTTGTAAATGAAACAAACTGAAAAGTACACACGTTAAAAAATGCCCCGGTTCCCCCGGTTGAAACTCACAAAGTTCACGGGTAAAGTCTCTAGTTCCGGGGTAAAGTTCCTGCGGTGGAAAAACACCTTCAGACACAAATTTCAGGCTCTCCATCTTCCCCTCATGGAGACCTTGGATTTAAAAAAAAATATTTAGAATAATTAAGCAACACAAACATTGTTCACATAAAGGGCCCGATCTACTAAAGGCTTGCGTGTATAAAAACACGTGCAAACTTGATAGCGCGTGCAAAGCTGACGTACTAACCGGGAGCACCGAGGATTGCGTCTGTCAAATGAGCAAAATAGCACTCGCAAATCATTTAGCGTGTTTTCCTTCATGAATATGCAGAATACATGTAGATCATCAGAACGCGCAAAATACTGGGAGGAGGAGATGCAAATGTAATCATTTAGCACACGCAATGTGATCTACCAAACCTGAAGCAGATAGCGCGTGCTGTTTTTGCGTCTATATTTAGCACGTTTGAAAGGCAAAAATAAAACAACACAAATTCAAAGCAGTTCAGCACCACGGATAGCGACCGCATCATTCTGACACCCACTTTAACTTTTTCATATAATGAGGGCACATGAGGTCACTGTGTCAACAGCTATAAAGTTTAGTCAAATTGGCACAGCGTCACACATGTTCACATACAAACAAAAAATCAATATGAAGTACTCGGCCTACTCACCACTGTTTGGACGAGCCTTAAGCTCCGCGGACTCGTCCACGATGCACTGTATGTCCATTTTCTTTGATCTGTCATTCTCAATGGATAACATGACATGTCCACTCAGTCTATTCTGTCCCATCGTGCTCATCAAGGGTTTTTTAGTTAGTTTTAACTTTGAGAATGATTGCTCACTGAGCTGCGCCGGGCAGCTCTGCGTAACTCCTCATCTCGTGCTTGCAGCAGTGTGTTGGGGCGAATTGACTCAAATATGTTCACAGTTCCATTTAAGCTGGTGAATCTTTGGGACAGTTGCTGAATGATGATATCAGGCATTAAAAACGTTCACCCCGAAAGTTGCTCCCTGGGACAGTGAGGCGACTGTCTTCATCCAAGTGACGCCTAACTTTTCTAGAACAAGAGTGGCAGACTAAGCCTCATCAAATCGCTCTCTAAACTCCATCAAAACACTGATTGCGTTTTGGAGAAGAGTAGATGCGTTTATTTAATCGGCAGATCTTCTGTTTTTTCTCACATCATTCACCTTTTCACAGATGGCCTCCCAAATCGCGTTTCTAACACTGAGATGTCTCTGCTGGAGTTCACAGATGTGTTTATTTCCCTCCTCCACAAAGATCTCCAACTCCATGTCTTTAAACTTCATTTATCGCTTAAGGCCACTCTGTTCTCTCAAACTCTCCATGGTGACAGTCGATAGCACATGCAAAATCCTTGTAAAATAGGGCGGTCCGCACCACTTTTGCACTCGTTATCATTTGCGCACGCAGTCTTAGTAGATCACCCGCAACACGCCCAGAAATAGCACGTGCAAAATTATTATTTGCACGCGCAAATTAGTGCTCGTTATTTGGGATCTTAGTAGATCAGGCCCATGGTGTTTTTGGCCTGTCTATGCTTTCATTCAATATATACCTTCTCTTTTGACCTTCTACTGATCTCTCCTCATCATCGTGTGGACTGAGTGATTCATGCTTATGTAGAGCTGCTGTCTGAATAGAGAAAGTTCATGTTTATTCATCTGAACTCAGGATGACGTGTCATGGTGGGCAGAAAGAACTGTAGAGGAACAGTCTGTAAAAACATTTATTGATTTAAAAACTGAGAAGAAATGAATAAGAGAAATAATCTATATCAAGCAGCAACCACCAGTATCAAATATATTACAACATATTTTTCAAACACCTGCTTTTTGTGGCAGAATTAAACATTTCATTTACACTGTTCAGGAGTGATTATTTTACAACACGTCTGTTTTTATTCTATTAGTGTTATGACTTTTGCATAATTAGAGGAGTGACTGTTTTGACTTACATGCAGATGTGTTGTAGCTGCAGTGCAGGCTAAACGCCTTCCTCAACTCTACCTAATGGTAGGTGGCCTGAAGCCAGGTTGAGTCAGTATTTCCAATGTGGTGATCTCCATCATTGGGATGTGGAAGCCTCTTCAGAAACAGATGATGGATGTCCCTGAGACTGCATTCATGTTTTACATAGTCCATGATCGATTTCCACACCAAGCGACAAACTCTGGCCATGAGAACTGAAGTCAATGCAGAAGTGTTAAAAACTGCAGTTCCTCAAGTGTCCACTTGAGGCTTGAAGCTACATTTAAAGTCCTGGAGAGAGTACCATTCAAAATCCTTTTTCAACGTATCCAGATTAGAGATTGGTGGGGGGGGGTTCTGAAAGACTGGGATGTGAGATGGGCAGAACCAGGGGCCACTATTTCTTTGATAGAAATACAGTAGGGTTAACCACAGACAAGCATTTTTCAGACTTATTGTTCTTGTTTGATTTCTGCCTTCATGTATTGGTGTCTCCCCATCCACTGTTCCATATCTCACCTTCAGTGTTACACCCACCACCCCTCCCTCCCCTCATAGGTAAGGTGTGAACGAGACAGCTCCGCCGAGGTGACACCGGCACTGCACATCCCCGACACAATGGAGGACTCAAATTGAGACATTTGCAGCTGCAGTCTGAACAAGAGCCCCAGCTGTCTGACTGCAAACACACAGACACAATAAGCCGGATGGGAAATTACATTACAACAGTTAAGTTATGCTAAATTCAGCGCTGGGATTTAGTATCTGCTTCTGTTTGATTGGTCTCACTTGCAGCCTCCTAATTTTGTGTTAGGGATTCTGCACAGAGCCGTGTGACTTGTACAAGGTCACCACATACATCTGAAACAGACATTTAAGAGAACAAATTATCGGTGATCCATGACCCTGACGGCAAAATTTCAATATCCTTTCACCACAAGAGACGTTGAATGATTTCTGTCCTAACTTTATCAAAGGCTGATTAATACATCTCAATATGCACAGAGGATGATGGGAAGACGACTGGCTACCAAGTAAACATGGATGACAGCTGACTGACTTAACGATACAAACACTTAAGGTCACAGTTAAAGTCGTTCAGTAGACTGCAGGACACTTGAAATGCAGCCAGTCTTCTCATTGTCACTCCAGACTCATTGCTGCAGGCATGTTTGGCTTCTAGCCTTACATATGTTTATTCCACCCCTGTTCATTTGTGTTGTCTGTGGTAGAGAAAGAACAATGGATTATATCATCTGAGTTGAAAAGTGTGTTAATGTCAAAGGGATAGATTATTCTTTTTTGTACAAAAACAACAATCAGGAAATACACAAAAGAAAACCAGCGTCTCTTCCCGCAGTCAAGTTACACACAAAACAACTATAACACAGCAACCGGTGCAGAAGGCAGGCACTCACGGTGCCACAGGTCAGTCAGTCCAGCCTGTAAAGTCAGGGGTCGGACTTTGCTCCACGTTGAGAAAACTCCATTGAGGATATGTCACTCAGAGAATAAGCTCTGACAAGGAAACCACACTTCTGAAAAAATGTTCGATGTCTAAGTTAAGCCCGCATTTTTTCCTCCACTGAACTGCACACACGATAAACTGTACACTCTCATATCCTTCCAGGAGGGCAGGGTTCAGATCACACGCTGACTCAAGAGATGTTATGGTTGGTTTATGGATTGAAGGTGGGTGTGGACGAATGAATGAATGGAAGAATGAACTGGAATAGTTGTAGTGATATAATGCTGACGTCATAGTGCTGACGTGGTGATACAAGACAAATAGGTCTTCAACTTCTTTTTAAAAATGTCCACAGTGTCCAAAGCTCTTAGTTCCAGTGGAATATTGTTGTTTTGATTGAGTCTGGTGCGAGGGACAGCCAGCAGACCCAAAGCTTTGTTGAAAAACCGACCTTCAACTACTGCAGACGGGGTCAGTACTACCACGTTTAGCTAGTTTTAACAAAGTCTGACCAAAGATCAATGTTGGTGTGATTGTACGTTCTATTCAGACATTTTTCAGTGCTATTCTTTGCTGTCAGAAAACCACTTTGTTTAAGCACTATTCTCAGTTGCAAGATATTCGTCCGCCTGCAGTGCACCGGAAAGCATTAGCAGTTCAGGTCAAAAGGAACAAAATTACAACCCAGCTACAATGAGAGATTTGGACATTGATGATGACATGATTTATGAACTGAAATACAGAACTCGACTCTAAAGACTGAAATAGAGGAACTTTTGTCCTAACTGTTTTGCTGGTCTGGCTTGAACTGTTGGCTACACTACTCAACACTTCCCCCATGGTTTTTGGTGGTAGTGCAACGTTTGGTCGATATCCTGAAGCTTCAAGATGAAATGAACGCAGAGTGAAACTATAAAGAGCAGTGTTTGTTAACTTTAAGCTCAGTTCTTCCAGACAGGGCCTCAGGTTTGTTTGATGTTTTACTGGATGAACTTAAGAAAAAAAATTCTGCACCAAACTTCCGACCACCTCAGAGATGTATTTTAATATTTCTCTCCTGGGGTATTTGACTGAATGTTGGAAATCCAGACTCATCTTTTAACCCTGATCTGGAATTTTCTGAGTCTTCTCTTTCAAGCTCTTAGTGGATGCCATCGGGAGGAGGGAGGCGTGTCCTCTTGTGTGTAACTTCACTGGAAGGCACTAACATAAGAAAAAGGAGGAGTCATCTGTAATGGTGACTGTTTTTGTTAAATCATCACTACAGCATGAATGAGGATGTTTCCATTAGACAAACACATCAGCAGCAAACATAATACATTGAAGCCCACATGTACAACGTCGAGAAACTTTCAGGAGTGCAGTGCATGCACCAACAGATCCAAGTTCAACTGATCCAGTAGCGTATCTCAGCACCTAGCTGATGGGCTGCTGCAGAAATTAATCATCAAGAATGTTATATGGACATAAAAGACATAAACATAGAGACAGATTTTGTCCCCGGTGTTGTCTCAGTTTTACCCTGTGTTCTCCTTTATTATCACAACTACAGAGAGGACAGCAGTATGCAGGAAGGACTGTGATGTGTGACCTTGAAATGTGTTCACATCCTAATGTTTTATTCATGTGGTTACATCTAACCCAGGTAGTCATTAACAAGAGCTGTTAATTAGCAACCTGGAGATGTCTGAGAAAAGTCCAGTCAATTAGAACACAGAGCTGTGGTTCACAAAGTGCTGAGGCCAGCGAAAGGAAAGTCCCTGCACCCTTTCATTCTCTATCTCCGTATAATGCAGCATGTGGTCCTCACACCATATGTTATCACTGACCTCAGCGCACAGCTTGACTGCAGAGCCACTGATAAGGATGTATGTTTGGACAATTCATACTATGATAACGTCAGCGAAGGGACGCACTCACACTGCTGGATATATGCATTATGGGGACTCTGCTATTACTCTTTAGCTGTTTGTGTCAAAGGAAGAGAAGAAGAAGACAGATGTCATTAATTCCACCAGAGAGAATTTAATTATTGAACATACTACACACATACACTGAGACATGCACTAATGGAGACCCCTCATGTCCCAGACACAAACTGTGTGAACTCCTTTCCACAGGTAGGCGATGCAGAGCAGTGTTTGCCAAAACCTCCAGACATAAAGACAGTTTTTCACCCAGGCTGTCGCTCTGATGAACTCCTGACAGTCACAGAGCGTCAGAGCGAACACTGCAATACCACTAAGTTACAGCACCCACCGAACCATATTAAAAATTATTTATCATCAACATCTAATTTTGTATGTACCAACCCCTCAATTGTGTAGTTGTTTAGTTGAGAATGAGTTGATTCTCAACTCATCTTTATTTATATAGCACATTTCACACATTGAAGCATGCGGCCCAAATTGCTTCAGAAAAGAACAGAGACAGAAAATAGCAGCAATAGATAAAAAGATACAAGACTAAAACAAGATAGAGGAAAGGAAAAGTTTAGTTTGATTTTAAAGTTTTAGTCTCTCTCAAAGCCTGCAGACCTGAACTTATGTGACATGTATGAGAATAGTGCAAAGTTATTGGCTGTCTGATGACGTAGGAAAGCACTGAAATATTCATAATATAGCTCACACATACACCAACACTAATGTTCAGGGCGCAGTTTCTTATAATGAGCTAAATTACGAGGTAGAGTTGAACCCCCTCTGCAGCAGGAGATAGCTTAGCTTCTGTTCCTGTCCTCTGGATGATTCCTCTGCAAAGGGGTTGAGGTCACCGGCATCCTCTGTGGGTAATACACTTACTATTAACAAACACCTCAAACAACCCCACTGGAAATATAAACAAAAAAAACCTGTTCTTTCAATACTGCAACAGCTCCACTTACACACTCAGACACACACAAAAACGCAGCAGCCACCTTGCTGGCTCTGATGTTTACAGTGTTGCTGTGGCGCCTGCGTTACAACCCTATGATGATGCCTACGCAGAACAACTTGACGCCTCTCTGACTCCTCACATTTACAGACTATTGACGACCATGCTTAACAACCGTGTCTCGAAAAAGCGGCAACCTCCGGTCTTAAAATATGAAGCACATGCAGAAGTGCAAAAAACTGCAGTTCATCGAGAATCAGATTGGGACTGGCTGCAGAAACACAGGAAACCACATACACCCATTAAAAAAAGACGATTTTTACAGCAGAAATAAACATGTTTACAGCCTGGTTCAAAAAAAAGCTTGGTTCTGAGAAGCTAATTTCTCTGTGAATTTCTTTTATAGCTTGGTGTTTTCAAAGGTATTAACTTACAAGCTCTGCCCAAATAAGGACATGGCTGACTTGATTTACAGGTGGACACCCTGTAGTTGTTTACCTCACACAAGCTTGGACAAAGTTTGGTTTGCGTCCCGGATACTACGTTCATTTTTTTTATACTGTGGTCTCGAACAGTGAATGTAAAAGGGGCTAAAGTTTTCATGGGTGGAGCCAGGGAGACCAACCCTGAAATCTGATTGGCCACATCAGTGACCACCCTGAAATCCTAAACCATGTTTGGCTATTTGCCTCGTCAGAGGTGGCACTTATATGGAAATGATCTATTTGGGTTTGTCTCAGTAGGCTGACATTTTAATTTGTTGGTGCTTTAAGTTAACTTTGAACAAACATGGTTTTGAATTAAGGTCAGCTGATTCAAATGATGGCCCTCTGCTGAGCTACCTTTTAAAATGAAACATTACAGGCTAGAATATGACATTTTATAAATATGGAGTTGATGTAGATGCAACTAGGGGAGATAACCCTCCTTGGTTTTGGGTAAGCACCAATTGTTTACCACGCCTGACCACCCCTATCAAAGTCAGTGCCCCAGTTTGGCCACCCCAGTCAAAAAGCCTGGCTCCGCCCCTGAGAGTTTGGATAGAAGGAGGAGGACATGTCAGGGTTCAAAGATGTTTCAATCATCAGCTCTCAGAAACACCAAGAAGAAAATGTTCAGAAAGTATCTGTGTAAAACATCATACATGCATTTCACCAGTAAAGCTGAGGAATCATCTGTGGAAGAGAAGCTGTTCACAAGCTAAGAGATCATCACTTGTTCTCATACGTGTGTGTGTGTGTGTGTGTGTGTGTGTGTGTGTGTGTGTGTGTGTGTGTGTGTGTGTGTGTGTGTGTGTGTGTGTGTGTGTGTGCGAGCGAAGTTTGGCACATACTTTATGTTGGTTGCCATGGTGACCCCTGCATAGTCTTCCTCTCATCTCTCAGTTTTCTTCACAGTGTGAAACAACAGGTGTGAGGTAACTGTAATGTAGTGTTGCTGCTGTACATTGAGTATTGTCAGTGAACCTGGCAGGTCTTACTAAAGGTGATTCTGTGCTCGATCTGTGTGTAGGTTAAGTTTTACATTAACCTGATTTCTGCAGAAACATAAAGAGATTTCAGAACATTAATAAAATAAAAACTCTTTCCTCTAACTCTATTATAAGCTGCCTTTTTGTACCCACATATGATCAAATCTGTTGGAACAGCCTGTGTTTATTTGGCGGAACAGCCGATGTACTGACTGTACGGACGTTAGCTGTAAGCTAGCACACAACCTTTGCACTTCCTGTGCGTGTGGGAGTTTGTTTGGCAGCTCTGGTCTCAGAACTCTCCAAGAACTCCTCGTCCTTTACTTCTAGAAGTCCAGTCTCTCACATTTTCTTTTATATCTGTACATTTATGAAGACACTTGAGAGCTAGTTTGTTACCCAAGTTGATGGTCGAGTCATCAAGCCCCTGGAGTTCAAGTAAAGGCCCAAGTCCTCTGTGTTCAAGCCAAAGTCACCAAAGAAGAATTTGAGTCGAGTCATAAAACTGGAGTCTGAGTCTGAGTTGAGTCCTCAGTGTTAATATGATTATAAGTTATTGGTTTCTCACCAAACTACTGACTGTCTGACTCACTGACTGTCTGAGGGACCTTTGTGATGTGTAGAAAACACATTTAATTTATTAACATTAGAGTCTAGCTGATTCTGCCTCTAGTTTGGAGATTTAAATTATCATTGAAGTTACAGAGCTGTGTAAATGTGCACTTTTGCTCTTTTAATGGAGGAACATGTTCATCAATTCTGCTGCAGGTGTCAATAAATATTTCTGGTCCTCTGAAAACCTCTGACCTCCAGGCCTGGCTCCGCTCATCATGACGGTTTGTTGTTGTTGTAGTTAAGTAAAATACAATCTGATGATAACAGGGTGTTTTATTCTGAAAATTAAACAGATGTTTTTATTTGTTTTGTGCCTGACTTCCTGTCCCGCTCCATATGCTCTGTCGAGATTGATGCGTCGTGCTCAGGCACGATAGAAGTTTTGCGTATCTGATCCGGAGATCTCCGACAGCCGAATGCGCCGTGACATTCAGGCCCGTCTTTAACCCACATGAACAATAAATCTGCAGTTGATCCTGGTGTCCTTTTACATTTTGTGCTGATTTTGATTTCTCATTTGTAAGAATTCCCTCTTACGACCTCTCTTATGACACATCTTGCTCAAGCTCTTCAGATGTTGTGTCACTAGCTGTATCTCCTCAGTGTTCAGTACCAGTACAGATGATAAAGGGGTGTGAACATGATGTTACTGAAAGCCAATTTTGCCACTGTTGCAAGAAACCAAATGCACAGGCGCAGATTTGGTCAAATGGCTAAATCGTGCGCCCATGAAACGGTTGCCCGGGCTTGATTTCAGCCTGCCGCCCCTTTCCTGCATGTCATCCCCCCACTCTCCCTGTTTCCAACTCTATCCACTGTCCAACCCTCTCTAATAAAGGTGCAAAAGACCCCACAAAAGCACAGATTTGCTTGAGTATATTTAATTTTGTACAAAAAAAATTAACAAGAGAAGCAAATAAAAGCATCTAAAAAAAAAAAGCCAAATTCACGGCTTTGCAAATGAAGGCTGCTTCATAGAGTTCAAGGATTTTTCTTCTCTGTTAAAAAAAAGCGACTGGTTAAAAAATTCTCTGTTCTGACACCATTTTTCTCTTCCTTTGAAACGATCAATTATTAAATTCCTGATTAACAGCCGTGCCTGCAGGACGGGTGAGGAGACAGGTCAGTCTGTGAAGTAGAGGAGAGGGTGGAGGAAGGGTTACTGTGTCCCTCTGTGAGCAGGGTTTTTCAGACAGTTCAGTGAGTTTCATGTTTTCTCTGTTATTGGTGAGGATGTGTGAAGTGATGCTGCAGGGGAGAAAGTCCTCTGTTATAAAACAACAACCTGAAAATAATACTGAAACTATGTTGGTCTCATTATTGTTTCTGAGATTCATTTTCTGTTCTCTACCGGTGTACTAAGAGTGTGAGGAATGAGTGGTCAAGTGGTTGATAGATTTATAGCAACTGGAGAATAAATTGAAGGATGAAAGTGTCAGATTGAAGTTCTTAAATCAATTTTTGTCTGATTAGCTTGAAGTGTTAAGTTTACTGTTAAGAATGGATTCAGAGGTTGACAAGTTCCCGCCTCATTCACCTCTCTCTTTGTCTGCCTTTGTATTGAAATAGTTTTGAATTTTGAGTACCATGATTTTTCTTTTTCTTTTTCTATGAAACATGGGAATAAACTTCATGTGCATTAAAAAGCTTTGGAGATTTGGCCTAACAAAGTGAAAAGTTTTAATTTGAGAGTAAATTTAAACACCCATAATTATGAACCAGCTGTTGAACATAAATGTACAGTGGCCCTGAAGGATAAAACAACACAACAATATTTCAGAAAACACAACATTTCACAAACATAACAACATGTTGCCTATCCTCAACACCACAGGGCTTCTTCTGGAAGTGTTTACATTCCACCATTTGGATATTCTACTTTAAAAGAAGTTAAAATTTAAGTGTGAGGAATGAGTTTCATTTCTATCTCATATTTTAAACACAGTGGGTTTTGAACCCAAAACCTCCAGATTGAAAGGTAGCTGGCCTATCCTCAACACCACAGGGCTGCTTGGTAGAACTTACTTTTGTAGGTCTTTTCTTTTCATCATTTGGACAGTGTACTTCAAAAGAACAATTCTTATTACAGTGTGAGGAAAGTGTTTTAATTCCATCTCCCATGCGCAGTCCATGTCAGGGATTTGAACCAAGGATCCTCACATAGAAAGGCAGCAGTCATATCCACAACACCACAGAGCTGCCTAGAAGTGATTGCCTTTTTAGGACTTTTCATTCAACCACTTTGTTGTAGTTGTTTAAAAGCACTGCTCAATCACATTGTGAGGGAACTGTTTCATTTTCATCTCACATTTGAAGCTCTTAGTGGGGTTTGAACCCAGAACCATCAGATTGAAAGGAAGCAGGATCCAAGGTGCTTGGATGAATTTTCTCATGTAGGTCTTTTCTTTCCACCATTCAGATATTGTACTTCTAAAGCACAGTTTGAGTATGAGTATTATAAGTATCTACTTGTTCAAGTGTGTACTGAATCAATATTGCACTTGTTTAAGTATGTACTAGTAGGGGCCTCTCACCTTTCAATCTGTATGTAGTTGTTCAAGTATGTTTGTTCATAAAGAATACATACTAACTCTGCAAAGGTTTAATTTAAACTTTGTACAGTTGGTTTATTTTTGTACAGGTCTAATTTAAGTTTTTAAATAGGTTAACTTTTAATTTCTGTACAGGTTTAATTTCCCTCTTTGTTAGGGAATGTTTGCACAGATTGTATTTAAAGATGTGCATAGTTTAGCTTGCACATATTGAGAATGTTGTTAGATGTGCAGTGTTAACTGAATTGTATGTTCTTCAAGTCATGCAATGCTAAATGATGGCTCTGCTACTGGTAATTAGCTGGTATTAGCAGGACCACACCATCAACAGGATGTCGTTTCACAATGATTTATTGAGTTAATTGGAATAGTGATTCTGATTTTGAGGTTGAACTTCTTGCTGATGCTGGTTTGGGGGAGTTTATTCGGGGATCCAAGGTAGCACCCTGGCACTCTGAAATCTGAAATCAAACTGTCTAAACCGTGGTGATCTCTGCTGAGTCCAAATGTCTCCAAATGAAGAAGTGATGTCAGTTTATACCGTCTATAAGCACTTTCTTCTACATATGGTCGATATGGAAACAACAGAACTGAATGAGATTATTTTTTATGAGGATCCTGAAAGCCACGGATTTAATGCTTGTTTTTTTGGCTGAACACAGAGATAAGTAGCAAACTATTGTAAAATAACACAATGCACTGGGTTTTGTTTTCCTCCTGTCTTCCTCAATACTTTGAGTCACCAGTCACCACTGCACATTACAATGTTTTTGGGCTCTTCTGTGACTCATCTCATCTCTGGCGCAGAGTGGGTTTCATCCATCTGTTCAGGAATGCCAGCAGAGTGTCAGACTGCCAGCAGCTGCAGGAGTCAGAGGAGAAGAAAGAGACAACTATAGCTTCTGTTATTTAGATAATTACAACAAGAATAAATTGCATTAAACAAATATTAAACTGAAGAACGTATAACACAAAAATTGGTCAGTTAGAAAGTTAAATTAGATCCATAGAAGGAGTGAGGAAACGAGGGGGCAGGTAAGGTAGAAGAATAATAAGTATTCTCAGAGAGAAACAGTCTGACTGCTCCTGAAAGATGAATTCATTAGCATCCAAAAAGGTTTGAGATGTGACTGTGAGTAACTTTGGGACTCCTCAGGTATTTCGCCTTCTCATTGTTAAAAGATGAACTTGGCCAAGGTGAGAGGGAGCCCCAGCTTGGGGACGAATCTTAAACATTTTAACAGCTCGGCACACACACACAAGACTTCTAATGAGGCAGCAGACTGCTGAGTCATGCTTCCCACTGTCTGTGTCACTCAGTGTGGCTCCCATCACAGTTTCTCCCTCTGCTGAACTTGATGACGTGGCAAAGTTGAATTTTTGATTCTATTTCCTGACAGGTTTGTTCTGTTAGCATGAGACGTAATGTGGGTTTATTGATTCCTCGAAAACGGATCTGTTACAGCATTGACATGTTGGATCTGTACTCAGGGGTCTGCATTTTGGAATGGGGGGTGTCCTGGTTTCTGTATCTTATGCGCTGTATCAACCAATCACATGTAGCCAGGCTTGGGTGTATAGAGAAAAAGCAGGTAGAACACAATCTGCCATAATGACATCTCATCTGCACATGGCAGTAATGAATCTACAAAGTCTTTATCTGTAGACATGAATATCTGTATGCAAATGCTGCTAACAATCTATTCTTGATAGAAAAGCAACATTTTTTTACTCATAACCCTGTAGTAAGCATCTGTGTAATTTACTATTTACAGTGAAACTGAGACTCACGAATACCAGATAATGGAGGACTACTACTTGGAAAGTATTCGGACAATTATTTATCTATCTCTATAAACCAATATCTGCATAAAGGTGATCAGTCTGTTTCAGATCAGAAATATATGAGTTGTTTTCTTCTCCTTTAAAAACAGACCTGACACAGCTTTCTTTGGGGTTCATCTCACTGAAGTAAGACAGAAAGAAGCCTCTGATAAATAAGAATTTACAATGAAACTGAGAACTAACAGAAGCAGAACATCAAGCACTAATCCTAGGACTGTAATCTGCATCTAATCTATCTCTATATACCAATATCTGCATAAAAGTGCTGCCAACAGTCTGTTTTAGATCACAATTCTTAATTTGAGTGAAATATCTGCTTGACGTGTCATGAAAGGTTATCAGGGTTTGATGTCCTGACTTCCTTGAATGCACCAGAAAGGATCAGAATGCCTTCGATTCAACAAACAAACATTTTAAGAGTTGTTTTATTCTACTTTTGAGGACAGACCTGACATAGTTTTCACACGGTCTCTCCTCAAGTTGCTCATTGGACTGTTAACGATGAAGAACACTGAAAAGGAAGTCCTGGCTGGAAGCCGGTGATTACTAACCGCTGGCCTTACCAGAAATACCAAGAAGCTGGTCATCGTTCCCAGAAACACATATCGCTTCTAGGTTCCAAGATTGCTGGAAAACAAAATCCCCGGTCCCAATTATTACATAAATGTAATCTTCCTGGATAGTTGTGTGTCGGCTTAAGGTTTGAAGACATTTTTTAAATATACAAATAAATATCAACGGTCGATATATCTTGCTGTTTATGCCACTAAAATCTCAGAAGGATCACACATACTTGAGCACACTCATGCAGGCGATGCAGTCATCTCTCCGCTGTGTACTGATTTATTTGTGTGGGATCAAGTGTATTGATTGTGGAGTCTCCAGTTGAGGAAGCTGGTTAAATCCTAAGCCAGTGGTGTGGAAAGTTAACAGCAGCAGCGTACACATGCTTGGTAATATATGGCAACGTGCTGCTCCACTGATTTCAGCAGATCTAGACTCAGATATTTTATGTCAGTAAAGTACCATTATGATGGAATAATACTTACAGTTGAAAAGTCTGCAACAAAAATTATCCAAAAATAACCAAGTGTAACAAGAGTGATTTGCATTAAAATGTCCAACCTAGGTTGGTATCAGGGTAAACAGGACCCTGACACCGAGCAGAGGGGTCTTGCCGAACCCTGAGGGGATTCTAATCCACTGTAACAACTCTTTCACCATATATGAACATGTTTATTACCCAGCTACCGACGAGAAAAATAAACACTCCATTGATGTAACATTGATGTAAAGATGATTTCATTGATTTAAAAATGAACTGTTTAAGGCAAAAGAAATAGACCCTCAGATTCCACAGTTGGTGGCACAACCATAGCAGTGGTATACTCCTATACTCAAAATTACCAGTCACAGTCATAATGTAACGGTAGGCTTCCTCCATAAATATATATATATGTAATAAAGATAATAATTCTTTCAGTTTTTGTCTCCACATAACTTTGAAAGTTTTTGCAAGGTTTGCAAACAGCCTACACCAAGAGTTCTGTTCTTTGTTCATGTGATTCCCACGTAGTCTTCTACGAAACTAACTTCATAAAAGATTTAAAAATACAAATGTAATCCTGGCAAGTGGATATCTGTATGCAAATGCTTGTTGTCAGACATTCACTCAGATTAATAAGACTTTTAATGCCCCGTCTCTTGTGTCAATGTTTGGTTTACATAACTCAACTAATTCACTACTTTCAAATAATCCTCCTGTTGATGAAGTAGTCACCTCAAATGAACACAATGACAGTGTGAGCACAGAGACGAGCAGAACATCATTTCAGTCTAATGTTAGGTATGAGGGTTAGAGCTACAGCTGTGAGTAAACAATAAGAAACCATTAAACCAAAATGAGACCACATAAATCCTCCTCCTGTTCCTCTAAAGGCCTCTAAACGCTGCCACCCATCGCCGAGCAAATGACTGACCAACCAACGCACTTTCAATTACACTGAGTGTTTGAGTGTGTGTGTGTATGTGTGTGTGTGTAATAGCATGTGTCTGACATTGTGTATCCTCACTAATGCGGTGGTACAGAACTAATTACAAGGGTTTATCTACCTCAAATGAACCATCTCCACTGCCCTCCCCTTAGTTTGCAACTCACCAACAACAAACAGAGCAGTGTGTGTATTTGTGTGTGTCTGTGTGGATGTTTGTGTAAATTAACTTTGCTTTAAAGCATAAAACAATGGTGTTACAGAGTTTCAGGAACAGAAGCTGTTCTTGTGGTGGTGATTGACCGCTGTGTGACTCGGTGCAGATTAACAGAGGTTGTAAATAAAGTGAATGTCTTTCGAAAGTATGGTGTCAACAAGCAGAGGCTAAATGTGCCGGAACTCTTTACCACAAATTTATTGGACATGACGTGTGATCAGTTTGCCTCCGGTGCTGCTTCATGAAAACACCATCTGACTCTAACGGGACCTGGGTCACGGAAATAGTCGGGGGGCGGCTGCCTCACACTTTGAATTGATGGAGAAACCCCACACAGGTGTCAATTTGTTTTCTTTAGAAGTTGCGCTGAACATAATGTACCGTCCCCTTTCTTACAGAGAAAATAGATAAAACCCAGTGTAGCGGAGCCTTCACGATTAAGTTAACCTTGACCCTTTTAAGCACGGTTAATAGTGAAACCTTCATTAGCAAGAACAGCTGCAGATGGAATTTAAATATTGGAAGAAGAGAGTAGGGGAAGACGTGCAGCAAAGGGTCAGGGCTGGAATCCACGTCCACTGTGACGAGGACTATGACCTTCATATACATGGGGTGCATACTTAAACCACTAAACTAAACTTGCAAGCTGACTGACTGTGCAGGGACAGTCTGGGTCCAAGCCGAGGGCAAGATGAGAGCACTTTGTAATTCAAGAACAAACGTCTCTGTGGTGTCAGCCAGCGTTTCCTGAAGAGATGTTTTGAAGCCCAGAAGTTGTTGTCGCCACGTTGGAAACGCTGACTCAGCCTTCCTTTGATCAACCCAAATAGGTAAAGAGTTGAAGCCAAGGCAAGCTTTCAACCTCCTGGCAAACAGACGCAGCATCAACTCAGCTGTGCCCTTAATAATGCAAATTTATACCAAACTCTTAGTCTTTATACTATCTTCACGGATGTGTTATAGAAAAAAAAAAATCCCCTCCCTACCCTCAAGGAACTTCATTTTTTTTGCACTGTTGCATTTTCTTTACTTTTTGACACAAGAGGTTGCCACTTGGATGAAAGTGATATTTACCCGTAAAAGCTGCTCTTACTGCAAGGAGCAATAACTGTCATAACAAAGTGGAAAGAAAACAACCTCCTCCACCTCTTCCTCCTCTCCCTCCTCATCATCTACATGGACAGAATCGAGCTCTGCACAGCTCAGGGTAGTGTCCCTCTGCTCTCATCCACATATTTCGACACAAAATGAAAGCACACTACAGGAAGCTGCAAAACTTTATGGGAACATCTCTGCAGAGTATTCTTTGTGACCCTGACCCTGAGATTGTGGAGGCAGCAAAGGCAAATGATGCCCCGAATCAAATATTTGTAATACCATAGTCTCAACTTACTACAGCAGAGCAAGTTTAAAGGTAGCATTGAGACACACGGTTCCTCTTAACTCCTCCTCAAATCTCAAACGCATGAAAAACAAACGGCTTCAATTAAATAAAATACATTCAAACCTGCATTCAGACCACAAAGCCCCTGTTTTATAGCAACAAAGACCTAACTCGAGCATGTGTGTGTTCTGCAGGATTGCACTAAACACAGTAGTTCATGTGCAGCCTCCTGTAGAGGCTCAGGCTCTGTGTTTTTATGCCTCTGGCCTGCAGCCACGCCGGCCTCATTCAGGCTACACTCATATTGATTACAGTTTGAATGAAATGGATTCCCTCATTACTGGACTATTGACAGCAGTACCAGGACATAACATTAACAACTGCTAATGCTTGTGTTACCATCTATCTTGTGCTGCATTTATCTGCTTTGTTAAAAACACGTTGATGTCAGAGATACAAAAGAAGCAGCCAAAAGGAGTGTTTGTGTGCCAGGAGGTAAGGCCTGCGGTCAGCACAATACAGGACAATATCAGCACTCAGGGGCATAAAGACTACCTTTCTCTCCCTGTCAGATTGCAGACACAGAGTCACTCTGAATGGTGAGTGCTGTAATTAATCACCTCAAATTGCAGGGTGCTAAAAAGACTAGGGTGGGTGACAGTTTATCTTTCAAAGTTGTTTTTGTGTCAGAAAACAAACACTGTGTACATAAATTTGACAACTCAGTATATACATCATATGGATGGATGTTTTCTCAGAGTACAAGTACTTTAAGATCCAAATCAGCTCAGGCAAAGGTGTCCAAAATAAGAGGCAAAGGCTGAGGCAGTCTCAACTTAGATGGCAAAGATCAGATGATAAAACACATCGGTGAATGCTGCTCGGGTTTGCATTTACACTCAGTGGATGTTACTGATGTCACGTGAGTCTGCTGCATGAAAACTACAATCTACCAAACAAGAACTACAGAAAGCTTATTGTGTATATGATTTTAACCCCTTATTTACATTGTGAAATCATATTTTGTTTTGTTGTACATGCTAATTTTAATATAAGCTCATAAAAGGGGATTCTATCCTATGCCATATTTGGACTTACTAACGCCGCAGCTGTCTTGAAAATCTCTAGTCAATGATGTCTTACGGGATATGTTTGACCTAACTTTAAAAAATAAAATATTTTATTTCCTTATTTGAAAAATAAAATATTTTGAAATATATAATTTGTTTATTAATTTAAAAAACAAATGTAATACTATATTTTATTTTATTTTTCTAAACAAATATAAATATATATATTTTATGTTTTTAAATAAAATATCTTATTTTTTACAGTTATTTTTTTAAATGGTAAATGGACTTGTACTTATATAGCACTTTTCTAGTCTTTCTGACCAGTCAAAGTGCTTTTATACTACTTATAACAATCACCCATTCACATGTGCCAGAGCTGAGTTGAACCGCCAACCCTCTGATTGATAGATGACCGACTACCAACCCGACTATCAGCCACAGCTGGCCGTTTTAGACATGTGCCCTTTATTTGAATAGTCAGCTGAAGAGAGACAGGAAATGTGGGGAGTAGAGAGCGGGGTAGACATGCAGCAAATGACCAAGGCGGGAAGTCTAACCAGAGACCGCTGTGAGGGGGACTATAGCCTCTGTACATGGGGCGCATGCTTTAACCACTGGGTAAACGGTGTCCCTATCTCCAGTCTTGGGGTAACGAGTTACAAAGTAACCCATTAGAGTACTTGTATATTTTTTTAATATAAGAAGTAACATAACATGTTACTCCTGTCATTTAAGCAATCTTACCTTTAAATCCCGTCCTAAAACATAGTTTTACTCCTTCACTTTTAACCCAGCATGAGAGCTTTATTTGTCACCACTAAAAAGAAAACCTCTGAAACATTTGCCCTGTTTCTGTTTCTGTCACGGCTGTGGCAGTGTCTTCTCTCCCCTGTTGTGTTAACCCTCCTCCTTGCCTTCGCCCCCTTCTTCCTGTGTGCTTGGTGATGGTGTGGCTCAGGACACACCTGTGAGTAATCTGAATCAGCAGCACTACAAATACCTGGTCCTCCTGCCACTTCAGTGCCGGTGTTCCTTCGCCACAGTCGATTATATCATCAAGTACTTAGTCATCAAGTTTGTCTAAATATCAGAGTTTTTTCCCCTCATGCCTATCGTGCTGTGTTTTTTCTCTCCGTGTGCAGCGATCCTCCTGCTACCTGTTTTTCACCAGGCGTCTTGGAGCTGGCTTCCTGGATATTTTTGCTTCAGTTGTCTCCACAATAAATTGATTGTACTCTTCAATTTGTCTCCGTCTCAGCTCCTGGGTCCCTCTGTTGAGAGCACAGCTTGACAGTTTCCCTACTACTTCATGGCAGGTACCTGTGTACCAGCAAAAGGTAAACGTACACTTGTTCCAATGTGCATGGTAACAAATTTAACTCTAATGCTTGAGTGAGAGGACAGAGTTTACTTTGTGGAAATATTCTCATTGGTTTGAGTTTTTGAGTGAAAGGGTCAAGAGCAGCATCAGGGTGAAATGTAAGCTGTGCATGGAGGACGAGAGCTCGTCAGCTGCAAAGAACTCTAAATAGAGCTCCACAACGCTGGTGGAGAGGTCCATGCACCTTAATGTATGCGCTGTTTCTCATAAAGGAAAATATTATACGTTTTACAGAAATGGATAAATAAAATGTGACATACACGCATATTTTGAGATGCAAATATTGTGAACAAACAGCCACCAACATTGTGCCAACACTGAATCCCTTCCAGCAGCCTCAGTCTGAGTCACCCACATGGATCCAGACAGGCGAGCTGTTGCATTTAGATGGGAGTAGATCAATGAAGGACTCTATCCATCTTCACCATTCTGAAGCAACTTTGCAACATGAACCAGGATGAGAAAACACAATTCATCCACCAGAGCAGCAATCCCCATCCCAGGTCTATTAGCTTGAAATGGGATTGTACGGTGATGGTGGAGGGAGAAACTGGGAATGCGTGGAGCTGGGAGTGCTCCCCTACAGGTTTCCAGTCAGTCTGTTTAAATAGCAGAAAGACTCAGCCCATCCATCACCATGGGAATCTCATTCCCACCATGTGTCCAATGCAAATGAACAGCATTCGCAATCAGGGGGCTGTTGTTTTGCCAATAGTGGCAGAGGAGCAGGAGGGATGTTAGCTCATCCGTCTTGGCTCTGAGTAAACAAAGCGCTGCTCTGATGAGGGGCTCAATTCACATTTACATAGTGGAGCTGGGAGCACGGTCACTGTTTAACATTTAGTGTGTTTTGTTAGGCTTGTTATTTTTGGTTATGAGTGATGACAGCTCTTTCACTGAAGGAGTTCAGTTAAAACAATGCAGCAGATTTTTGCCTTTGTATCCATTATTCAGAAACAGAGTCAAGCAGAGTGAAAAGGAGAAGATTGACCTGTAATCTCTGAGTATACATCAAATATTACAGACCAGAATGTTTTATGGTTTGGACATGACCAAAAAGTGGGAAAAAGACTGGCAGGGGTTTATTTGCATCTACCACAGATGGGGCTAATATAAGGGAAGATTCTGGAAAGCTTGACCTTTGACATATGGAGGTGGTGCACAATCTTAAACTGAATAAGATCATGTCTCGCACATATGGATGTTGAGTGAATTCCTTTAAGTTTTTTAGACCATTGACCTTCAGAGATATTGGTTTCCAAGTCACGCTCACAGTATTCCTTGATAATTGAAAGAGATGAACCTTCCAAATCAAATATAGTAGCATAAAATCATTCATCCCTGCAGCCATTAGGCTTCACAACTCTCTAACCAATGGGAGATGAGACATGTGAATTACTGGTTTTTATGTGATTTTTATAATTTTATCTGCCAAACAAATCTGAATTTACCTTAGGGATAAATAAAGTACATTCTATTCTATTCTATTCTATTCTAAAGTTTGGATATTGTTCTGCTAGCCCCTGTTTGGTTTCAAGTATAATATCAAGAGCAGATTTTGGTGGCAGAGAAGGAAACCGAGCAAACTGACTTTGTATGAAGTTTCTAACTGGTAAATACCGGAAGATGTTATTTGCTAGGAGAGCAAACTCATCCTTAACTTGATCAAATGACATAATGATGTTTTCCTTATACAACAGTCTCGTGTCTCTCACATTTTCTGTTAAGATTTTAAAAATCTTAAAGTACAGGCCAGGCTTTCAGTTTTTGAGAGGAATACAGGGATATCTTGGGATATCCCACCTCTAAGATTTCTGAATGTAATTCTCCACTTCAGGAGCTACCTAACAGCCCGTTCCAGATCTACTCGTTTCTGGCCTCTCGCTTAGTAGCACATTATTGTTTTGCTTAACAAGTGAATGTCCTCCTGGGTCTCTTTCCCACCATCATAATGTCCTTAATACAGAGATAATGCAAGACGTTAGCCTTCAGAGCTTTACTGCCAAAGACAAATCAAGTTGTAGCAGTTTGTTGAAATGATACTGCTGCAGTTTGGTTAAGTTTAGGCACAGAGACAACATTTTGTCCATCTTAATATGAATATATTTAGTACCCTTCAGTAATTCACATATTATAGAATAAGTTACGATGGCCATTTTTGAAAACAGTCAATATAAAGTTGTTTGATAAGCTCTAGGAAAGTTTTGTGATGGTTGTTGCCCTTACAGCAGCAAAGTTAGGAGGAGCGAAACTTCTCTCTTCCTCTCTGTGCGAGGTTAGGCACATTAAACACATCTGCTGTATGTGTTGAACCTGAGGTCAAGGCAAAGATATGATTAAACTCCACTTTCATATTCACATTTTGCAAGCTGAATTTAAAGGTGGTGAGAAAGCAAGCTAAGGGAAGTACATCACATACAGGACAAACACACTCTGTGTGAGGCAGGAGTGAAGTGAACACATGGGGAAATATTCTTTAACGTATGACTTACAGAGAAAATCTTATAAACCCGTGATGCACTCTTTTAGATGAGTCCGTATACTGAGGAATAAAAATAAGATGGAAGTATAACTCGACTTTTTATCATCAGAATCAAGTCCCTGGTTTCAGTCTGATGTCAAACATTGTTTGCTGTTAATTTCAAACTCTTTGTTCTGTGAGGGTTTTGTGAGATTGTTGCCTAAATGCCTGTTACCTGCAAATCAGCAGGGATCTGAGACAGGAATTAGAATGGTGGTAAACTGTTCCTGAGTATGCAGCATAGTGTGTTTCTGAAATCACCCTCATGACCTCTGCAGGTTTAATTTACAATGATTTCAGAGAACAATGGAGAACTTTCTCCTCTCTGCATCTCTCTCTCTCTCTCTTTCCCTCTCATGCTCCCAACGCTGCAGAGCGGCGTCACAGATTGTGATCTGATTCCTTAAACACCGTCCTCCTCATACATCCTCACACACAGACACACACACACACACACACACACACACTCACTCATTTACACACACACACACACACACACACACAGTTTAAAGTGTGCTGCTGAGGGATCTAGCCCTGAGAATTGCAAGACAGCGGCGGCACGGCTGACACTGAAGGATGAGAAAGCAATAAAGCTACTGAGACACTTTTTCATTCTCTCTCTTTCTGTGGCACTCACACACAGACTCTCTCACACACACACTCACACACACACACACACACACACACACACACACACACACACACACACACACACACACTCAAAACACACATATGTAACACTGTTGGATAATGGTCTCAGTGCATGCCCTTCTTGTGCACAGTTACATATAGTCTCTGTGCTCTTACATATGTACACCAGCTGTAACATCAAATTGCTAAATAGCTACAATAATTATCTCTGCCTCGATTAACAAAGGGGTAACCCCAGTTTATTTGGATGTTGACACATTTGATTTAGGTAGTGCAGTGGTTAGCACAGTCTCCTGACAAAGGAGGAAGTTCTAGATTTAAAATTCCCCTGATTGGTGTCTTATGGATAAATTACACCAGATCTGTGTTCGGTCAATCTTTGCTTCATCACGGCACCTAAGATGATAGGTTTCAATTCAAGTCAATGTCACAAAGCCCTTAAAAATCAGGCACCCTCGTATCTTAAAGAGCTCATAGTGCCCTATTACCCCTCTAGAACTCTACGCTCCCAACATGCAAGCTTGCTAGTTATACCTAAAATCTCTAAAAGTAGTGTGGGAAGTAGAACCTTCAGTTATCAGGCCCCTATCCTTTGGAATCATCTACCAGTCAGGGTCCGGGAGGCAGACACACTCTCCACTTTTAAGAGTAGGCTTATAACTTTCCTTTTCGATAAAGCTTATAGTTAGAGCTGGCTCAGGCTTGGACCAGCTTTTGTTATGCCGCTATAGGCCTAGACTGCCGGGGGAACTGGCACACTGACACACTGGGATCCTAGCTCAACCCCTTCCCCCCAACCCCTTCATCACTTACTTTAACTCTGCCTGTCCTATTAAAGTTACTAACCATAGACCTTTCTTGAGTCCCTGAGCTCCATTGTCTCGTAATACTGCGACGTGCAATGCTCATGATGGATTAAGGTGGTGTCAGACTGAGTCTTACCCTGTCTTGAAGTTGGGTCTAATAATTTGACATAGAGTGGTCTAGACCTTCTATGTTTGTAAAAGCGTCTTGAGATAACGTTTGTTGTGATTTGGCGCTATACAAATAAAGATTGAATGAATGAATGAATGAATGTATGTGTTTGCTTCCACTGGCTCCGCTCAGTTATGTTCCAGTTTCAGCCATCTGGATCAGATATGAAGGACTGGTATTTTTGTTGGATGCCAGAGCACGATGCTTCAATCAGCACAGAGCAGATCGAACAGGGCAGGAAGTCAGGTACCCAAAGAAAATGAAAACATCCGAAGGATTTTCAAAATGAAACACTGTGTGTTATTGCCAGATTGTATTTCACAAACTACAATAAGTTATCATAATGAGCAGAGCCAGGCCTGGAGTCAACAGGTCAGAGGTTTTCAGAGACCAACAAAGACAACATGGATGAGGAGAGGCTCATCATGGAGGTGGGTAATAGTTGATTCAGTAATTACAGTGGGAAATCCCCTGTCTCATGACTCCAACCAACTGGCGGTATATCTGTCCTGCTCCATGCTGCGTTCTGAAATTGAGCCCATGGTTGTTGATGGATGGAGGAGCGAAACTGCAGCAGAGTGGAGATGGACAGGACATGGATCTGGTGGAAGCCCTGCGTTACTATTTGTGGTTTGCAGGTTCTCAAGGTTCTCTCTTTACATGTTGAATGGAGGCCTGCTGACATCGTGACAAGCGACTAAAAGTTTTCTTCTTGCAGAGTTTTGATGAAGTATAAAAACTGTGCATCTAGTAACTTGTCCAAACTAAATTTAATCAAGACGTACAAAAGATACAAGTTTACATATAAAAATCTCAAGGCAAAATTGAGCTTTGCCTAGATGTTGTTCCCCACATCACATCACTCCTGAAGAAGGAGATGTTTGTCACAGGGCTCAGCAGTTATCTAAGTAAGGGATAATGTATGGTTAGCAGGTGGTTATGGGAAATAGAATCCTGACAGAATGAGACAAGACCTCTCTGATTTGTGTCAGGATCTTTTACACCCTGAATAATGTGGAGAAATAGTCAGAATAATTCCACGACAGTTAACTTTCCATGGTGATGGATTCCTATCTGCCTGTTGCGGTCGATTTAACATGAAACTGTCGACAAGCCTTTGAAAATAAACGCGGCAAATGTCACAACTTTTAACACTGCTGCTGTCGTCACCACCGCTCATGGTTCAAGTTTCTTTGTAGAGATCGGTAACTCAAAGTTGTTCTCACCTGCTCCATTCATTTTTAGGATTGCTGGACAGGATCCAACATGTTAAGCCAGTCAGCATTAGCATGCTTATCAAAACTAGCGTTTTAGCCACATTATTTTGATGCTAACAGAAACTAACGGTTTACCTCACCTTACAGTCTATGGTGTCAACAAGCAGAAGCAAAAATGTGCCTGAACTCTAAGTTCCTTGGATTGATTCGACATGACGTGTCTCATGTTAGTGAAAGTTAATAACTGTTGTCAAAGAAGTTTTGACAAATCAGAATCAAGCATTTTGCACAGCCTGAAGATCAGTAAGACAGTTTGGTAATAATCTCTGTTAGCAGATCAGACATTATAAAATCATGACTATAACAGTAATCTGAAACAAAAAGTAAAATGAAGACCCAAATAAAAGCCATCGAGGCTTGCAGTGTGAATGTCATCGAGACATCAAACTTTCTCCTAACACCATGAACGTCTGCACAGAGACATCTGGTCATCTACTGAAAAATTCTTGGGATTATTACACCTAAAATGTCAACGCCTTGGTGTTGTTGTTGGTTAATATTCTGCCTTAAATGCAAGAGGAGAGACTGCAGAGTATCCATCCAATGTGAGAGCAGAATTCAGCTTTCAGGCTGTGAGAGTCCCCGCTGTGCCAGAAGCAGATGAGCTCACTGAATAATGTTTGTTTTGTCTGATTCATTTTGCCTTGTTCCAACACACTGAGAGAAGAGAAAGCTCTGCACATGTGGGCTCATAACAAGATTTTATCCATTACTGAGAAGACTGTTAGACTGTCATGATGTCCCCTGTGTTAAAATATACATTGTGAAGTCATTAAAGAAGCACATGATCTACGTATGACAGCATGAAATATACGTGCGAGTTGATGATGATAGCTTTAATACTGGTTTAATTTGTGATGTCAACAGCTCAGGGAGACACAGCTTAGATTTCAACCCAGACTCTCTTTGATTTCACCGCCAGTTAAACATGTCCCCATGTCCCTAATTGCTCCACTCATTTCTTGATGATACGTCTTCAGTATTGCCTCCTTTATTGTCAGGGGGAGACGTTTATAGCACAGAGCTACGAGAGTAAAGATTAGCCTTCGCCAGGAATAATCTCTCAATGGAGAGCTAATGAAGGAAGAGGCAGGAGTGCTCTGTTGAATATATGTGTGTGTGTGTGTGTGTGTGTATGTGTGTGTGTGTGTTGGGGGGGGGTCTCATATGTCGATTTTAATGTTCCTCATGACGGATAGATATGCTGGAGAGGCCTCTGTGAACAGTGTCTGGGAAGGCCTGTTAAACATTTATCACACGTGCATTTGAAGACAGAGTACACTTTAAAGTGGTGGGGATGTCATTCATTTTGCAGATTTTTTTGGGTGACAAACTAAAGTTTTCTCCTCATTCATCAGTGATGATCTATTTGTTGAGTGTAAATTAAAGAAGCATTCTTACTGTAATGTTTTTATAAATGTGATTACGGTCATGCCTCCCCTTTGCTGTCTTTCTTTCTTTGTGATGTGTCGTAGGTTGCCTGTGGAACTAAGTGTTAATGTTTTACCCACAGGAAACATTGATCAGCTCGGGCCCTTCACTGAGAAACCTGGGGCAAGGAACCAACATGGAAGCCAGGCTAACAGCTGCTGCAAACGGCGTCAACTTTATCACATGATTTAGCAAATTTAAAGAAAGTTGGATCCAAATACAAATGTTGGTTTGTGCTTCCTTTCAAAGCAGAATTTGCACACTGCCATACACGTTTGTTTACATGTCATTTTACAGATGAACTAATTATGGATTTGGAAACTAACCTTAACCACACACGAGTCCTCCTGAGGTCCTGGGCTATACTCACGGCCAAATTCCACCGAATCTGTGTCCGGTCCATCTCCGATCCATCACGACAGGAGCTGCTATTCTAGTCAGTGTATCAACTTCCCCTGGATCCTCTCTGTTGCGTTCCGGCTGTGTTTCTGATCCAGCAGGACGGAGCCCTCCACAGCAGATATGTAAGACTTGTACTTTTGCCGGATGCCGGAGCATGACGCATCAATCTCAACAGAAAAGATGGAGTGGGACAGGAAGTCAGGCACCAAACCAAATGAAAAAATCTATTTAATTTTCAGAATAAAACACTCTGTGTTATCACCAGATCATATTTCACTTAACAAGAACAACGAACCGTAATGATGGGCAGATCCAGGCCTGGAGTCAACAGATCAGAGGTTTTCAGAGGACCATAAAGACAACATGGGTGAGGAGAGGAGGAGGAGAATCGTTGATTCAGTGATTACTGTGAGAAAACCTTGGTTACATGACTTCAGCTGTCTGGTGGTCCTGCTCCATTGTGAAATGAAACCGGTGGGTGTTGACAGACGAGAGAGCACAGAGCCGGACCGCAGTAGATCAGAGATGAACCGAACACGGATCTAGTGGAAGTCCCACGTCACAGCCTCTCCTCTTGTCATTCCTACTTGTGTGCAGGGGCCGTGTCACTCACTTGGAGAGTAACTTTGGGTAGATTGCGGCTGTAACCAGAGGGAGAAATATCAAACTACAAATTAATTGAAGTTACCGGTTGTTTTAGAAAGGGGCGTTTTCAGTGTAATTACAGTAATGGTGTGGACAAATAGCCTATCAGTGGTCTTGATTTTCTAAATCCAGAGTAGACCCAGTCAGAGGCTGAGACAAACCAGAATAAGAAACAACTGTAACTCTTCCAGCTATCAAAGGATGTTCTCTAACAGGAAGATCTACTGTGAAAAGACTGTTCAACACAAGACAACTGATGCAAGGTTTGTCTTTGGAAACACAACACATGTCACTTATGGCCGCATTACCGACATGCTATTACAGTGTTACGGCAGTCAGTGAGTAAAATAACATATGTCGGTGTGTTTATGGTGAAACCACACAGGAGGAGTATGTTGTTAAAGTACCTGTGCAGCGGCATAATGTCGTCATATTTCCCACTTCTCAGTGCAAACAAGCACACGCTGCAGCTGTTCAGGATAGTTAAAACAACATTATTATATTGTTTTATCCTTTGCTGTATCCTTTACTGTTGGTAATAAGCCAGGATTTGTAGCCTCAGCTATGACTCAACGAGTTACGACCAGTGAAGCGCTACTGGATGTTTACAAATTAGATAACAGACGTATTTTACATCTTTATGTTTTCACAAACTGTGACCGAGTTACACACTGAACCATAATGTTAACCCTTACACGCCCTGCCTGGCAGAGCACATTTCTGATGAAACAAAGTAGTCCCTCACACTCTCACTGAACACACACACACACAAAAAAAACACACCAGAGGACACTCCCTGAAGCTGAGAGGCTGCATGTCTTGCATCATAACTGGCTGCTCTTTCTGAAGACACGATGAGGGACAGCAGCACGCCACGTCTCCTCTTGCATAATGCAAAGTGATGTCACTGTTATGCACTCCATTATGAACTCTATTCAGGAGACAAAATGGCGCAGCGGATCATATTGACTCTTGTTCAGCTTTGTTTATATCTCAAGGCATGCACACCGTTCCTCAGGCAAATGGTTTCCTTTCTGATCAATTGTAGGAGCACTCCGAGCAGAGCGCCTGCAGGGACTACTGGGAAAATGAGTTTTCAAAATCAAGGATTAGTGGACCCAGTAACTGAGACTAAACCAGCGGAAACACAGATAATCCCACCACAGCATGGGAGGAGGGTTTAGGTCTGTTTCCATCGTGACGAGGTCATGTTAGCCAGCAGTTGTTCACGACTCAGCAGATAATTATGTAAGAACAAGCAGGGTCAATGAGGCGGGGAAGAGTGTGTGTTATGTGTCTGTCTGTGTGTGTGTGTGTGTGTGTGTGTGTGTATGTGTGTGTGTGTGTGTGTGTGTGTGTGTGTGTGTGTGTGTGTGCGTGCGAGTGCGTGCGTGCATGCGTGTGTGTGTGTTGGTGCACACATGCCAGTGACGTGAGGGACAAATGTGCACAGGATGCATGCCTTCATTTAGCTTGACTATTTGCCTCACTGCCCATTGCTCACTTCTGACTGCCCATTCAGAACAAAAAGAGAAAGAAAGAGAGGATTTTTCAACCACATCATCAAACTGCCCACTTCTCCAGATCTCTGTGCCAAAACCAAAAATAGGCTCCAGCCTCGGGCTGGCTGTAGGAGGGCCAAGCAAACTCATGACTTACAAACTTGGCCTGCGAAATCAAGTGGACTCAGATCCAAGTCAGAGAATTAGCCTGCCTCATTGTATTAATTCAATAGGATGTATTATTAGTTGTCTAATGATGATAACCACAGAGGAACATGTTGTTTTGTTTATGTTTATTCATAATCCATCACTCATATTCAATCTCAGATCAAACTTAGGGCTTTGATTCATTAAACAGACCTGCAGTCATGAGGTGTGTTGACAGCTGAATAGACTCAATAGTGCAGGGTTCCCACACGTCCTGGAAAACCTGGAAAACTTGGAAAACAGTTGACCAGTTTTCCAGTACTGGAAAACACCTGGAAAATGAGAGAAAAAGTAAAATGTCCTGGAAAATCCCATATAGTCCTGGAAAATTATTCCAACATGGCTGCGTTTGACCTGACCCTATTAAAAAAACACATCCCCATTCATTGAAAGTTGAGTGCACGCTGTGCTGGAAAAGACAGCGACACTGCACAACTTTTTTCACATCTTTTCTCCTTCACTTCATAATCATGCATTCACAGGAAACGGGGGTATATTATCTAGTATTATGGTACATGAACCTTGTAGAGTGCTCTTTTGATTCAAAGAGTCTTATATTTAAGTTATAGTGTGACCAGTGGAGTCGGGCAGAGAGCTTGGGGGTCTGTGCCTCACAACTTTCTCTGCAGGCTGAGAGCTCAATTACCGTACTCTAGCTCAGTTGTTCTCACAGTGGGGTCCCGGGACCCCTGGGGGTCCGCGAACCATAGCGTGGGGGTCCGTGAAATAATTTGAATACATTTCTAATAAATTAGAAAATTGTGCTGTGTCATTACAAAACAGCATATACACCATTGTTATGATTCCATTTGGTAACTCGAAGGGATATGTGAGTCTTGTTACTGTTCATTTTCTGAAAGTGTTTAAGATCAATTACTTGAAAAGTATAAATGCTGTCATGTTGAGTCCACAAGGAATGAAATGACCCTCTGTTTTAAAGTATACAAGTGGTATTTACTTGATTCAAATTGAAGTGTTATCTGTTTATCACTATGGTACAGGTCTGAAGTATTTACATTGATATGTTTTACAATACAAATAGTTCCAAGGGCAACTAAGAGTGCAAATGGTAGTAAGCATGTGCTTTATTGATGGGAAGTTCATCTCTTTTCAGAGAGCCAGCTCTTTTGACTCGGCTCCCAAAGAAGAGCCGGCTCTTTCGACTCCCGAACAGGTCTTAATTTAGGATCTTTTGTAGCCGTATGTTTTACCTTTACTTTGCAAAAAACTAATGGTTTGTGTTGAAAACCCTATTACGTACAGGGTTTTTATGAGAAGCCTTATAACTGACCAATTTTGTGCATTTATTCTTTTATAAAACCATTCTTACCCTGATCCTAGGGTTAGGGTTATGACTAGGGTAAGGGTTGTGATTAGGGTTAGGGTTATGGTTAGGTTAGGATAAAGGTAAGGATAAGGATAAGGATTAGGGTTAGGGTTAGGGTTAGGTTAGGGTTAGGATAAGGATTAAGGTTAGGGTTAGGGTTGTGATTAGGGTTAGGATTTGGGAAAGGGTTAGGGTTAGGGTTAGGGTTAGGGTTGTGATTAGGGTTAGGGTGAGGGTTATGATTAGGGTTAGGGTTATGATTAGGGTTAGGTTTAGGATTTGGGATAGGGTAAGGGTTAGGGTTAGGGTTATAATTAGGGTTAGGGTTAGGATTAGGGTTTGGGTTGTGATCAGGGTTAGGGTTAGGATTAGGATTAGGGTTAGGGTTAGAATTAGGGTTATGTTAGGGTTAGGGTTAGGATTAGGGTTAGGGTTAGAATTAGGGTTAGGTTAGGGTTAGGATTAGGATTAGGGTTAGGGTTAGAATTAGGGTTAGGTTAGGGTTAGGATTAGGGTTAGGATTAGGGTTGGGGTTAGGATTAGGGTAAGGGTTAGGTTAGGATTAGGGTTAGTGTTATAAATTTCCTATGTTTCGTTAGTATTTTCGTTTAGGCACCTCTATGGGCAGCCCAGGGACTTTACTGTTTTACGTTATTTGTGCTCAGGCCTGCCCACGGGCAGCTAGGGGTCCTGACTGTTATCCTGAGCGGTACCCTCCGCGAATGTTGTGCCGATAAGTTTAAAGTTTTATATGTGATGCGTTCGTGAAGAAGTAAGTTATGCTCACTATGAACATGTTTATATGGTTGTTCATTTCTTATAAGTGTGGTGTGCAGCGCGCACTTTGTTTATGTGACGGCAGTGTCATACGTTGATTGACGCGGATTGCTAACGCTAATGCTATCTCATTCAATGCATGTTATGTTACGTCTCGTGGGTCCCGTCATTAATATTTGCATTTGTATTGTTTACAGGATACCATCACGTCATATCATATCACACCCCCTGTTGTCATCATCACCCTTTAATGATGCTAAATAGCCAATTCGCCATTGCTGTTGCATATGAGGAACATTAAAAGAACTGAACTGTGAACTGTGTATCCCCGTGTACTCTCTGACCAGAGCAACTGGGTGGATGAGGTGTCCCAGCAGTCATCATAAATACACGCTTTCATGCACGGGAGAAGCACAATCTCCAATAGTTAGGGTTAGGGTTAGAACCAGAACTAAACTTAAGTTAACAGAACCAGAACCAAACTCAAGCAAACAGAACCAGAACCAAACAGAACCAGAACCAGAACCGTACCAGAACCGAACCAGAACCAGAACCGAACCAGAACCGAACCGAACCAGAACCGTACCAGAACCGAACCGAACAAGCACCGAACTCAATCAAACAAAACAGGAAACAGAACCAGAACCAAACCCAAGCAAACAACCAGAACCAACTCGAGTAAAGAGAAACAGAACCATGACGAGCAAACAGAGGGTTAAGGGTTAAAGAACAGAACAGAACAGAACCGAACCAGAACTGAACCGGACCTAACCAGAACCGAACTCAAGCAAACAGAACCAGAACCAAAATTAAGCAAACAGAACCAGAACCAAACTCAAGCGAACAGAACCAGAACCAACTCAAGTAGAAACAGAACCAACTCATGCAAACAGAGGGTTAGGGTTAGGGTTGTGATTAGGGTTAGTGTTAGGGTTAGGGTTGTGATTAGGGTTAGGGTTAGGGTTGTGCAAAGCAAACAGAACCAGAACCAGACTCGAGCAAACAGAACCAGAACCAAACTCAAGAAGACTCTCTCTGAAGGAACAGATGAAGCCAATCCCCCCAATCACCTGTATCCTATATCCTCACATGTGATTGGCCGCATGGCCGCCATGCTGACCAATCAAAGCAAAGTTCTGCTGTGAGCAGAGCTGGGGCTGAGCACTGTGAGAGCTAAGCAGCGAAAGGAAAAAACTGTGAGCCTGCTCTCTCGATTTGAGCTGGCTCTTCTGATTCACTTTAAAGCATCGGCTCTCAGAGCCGCAGTTTTTGATCATGACACATCACTAATGTGCTTAATCTGTGTTGCAATTATGAGGGGGCCTTGGACAATTTTCTCACTTGTAAGGGGTCCCTGGCTCCAAAAAGGTTTGAGAACCCTGCTCTAGCTAGTAGGAGTGCAAACTCCTGATAGTGAAAACAAACGGAACATAAAGAGCGACACAGCTGCACAGAAACTCCACGTTGTAGACATCGCTGATCTTAATAGACATCGCCATGCAGGAAGACAGTTTGTATTTGAAGATCTCTCAGAGATTTAAAAAAAATGTAGAGTGCATCTTTACACCGGTGCGATTTTTTCAGAGTTTACAGTAACTCAAATAAAAAAACGTGACATTTGATTTGTTTTATATCGACCACTTAGCAGGATGAATATCATGATTAACAGGTATATTTTGAGGTTGAGTTGAGTTGAGAAACATTTGTGGCCATTTTTGTCATTCAGTTCTATTTATGTCATTAAAGCACTGATCCTCTGATCATTATTATTATTTATTTATTTCAGTAAGGCAGCTTCCTGATTACTTTGCAGGCTCTTTTGTTTTTTTCTTAGCTCATTTTATATTTTTTGAGAAAAGAGAAAGCTGAGATGTTGCCCATCATTGTTACTTGGTTAAGTGTTGTACATCTGTGGTTGCATTATTCTATTATCAATTTGCCATAATTTTTAAGTATGTAAGAGATGATTTCATTGATAGCCATAGACTACATGTCTTTCAATGTAGACTTCCACTGAGAGGAACATATTGGACTATTTAGGAACTAAATTAGGAACTAAATTTAGACTGTCATACCAGCTTGATCATCAATGAAAATGTCCTGGAAATGTCCTGGAAAATGATCTCTGGAAAAGAGTGGGAACCCTGATAGTGTGTTACAGTATTACATCATACTGTTGTTGATGTCATATCGACATGTGTGCACTGTGATATGACTGTACTGCTGGGTGGATGGACTGGCTTCAGACGACATATGCAGTACATGACTGAAGAGTAAAAGTGAGTAAAATATAATGCCTCATTTAGTTACGAACACATCGAGGCAGACCAAGAAAGAAGTCCTCTGCTGTACGCTAGTCAACACTAGCTCTGTTTACATGTGAAGCTTTTCTTCAACCCAATACAGACCAATCTGTTGAGAGACTCTAACGTAACTGTAATCATGGACGCTAAGTCAAGTGATCAGATTTGCGTGACCAGCATCGAACAATTAATCTGAATAAAACCTTTTTAACATGTAGAGTTGGTCTGTTCGTCATATGTGTTGGAGACTCTGCGTCATTTTACAGAATGTTACAAATAAAGTAAAAAAAACAAAACACTGTTGCTACATGCCTCAACATATTGCTTATCCACTCGCTCCTGCACTCAAGATTATATTCTCCTCTCTCAGGTCTTTGACTTTGGATGTCTGTATTCTATTTTATTTGAATTTATTTAGTTACTTAGTATTCATGATCATCAAAATGTTCATCAAACAATTCTGAGTCCTTTTAGAGTCTTCAGTAAAATGTAGTCGTTTACAGATCTGTTTTGTTTTTCCCCACTGTATTTCTATAAATTCTAGCAATAACAAAAACAAAATCTCATCCCATCACACGGAGCAGACATGTGCAGTAAGAATAGTTCTACCTTAGGGGCCGGTGACCTAGCTGTCTAAGCGCACCCCATGTACAGAGGCTATACTCCTCGTCGCAGAGGTCACTGGTTAGGTGACGTCATCTCTCAGCTGATATAGGGGGAAGACCTCCGACCCAGCCTATCATCTGTCGAGCTGAAGTCCATCCAATCACCACCTCAATACGAGCACACCTGTAATGAGTGAGAGAGGCAGCAACATGCAGGCACCTTTCAAACACAGACTCTCAATAAACAGAGAAACTGTCGTAACAACATGCATGTCATATTTTGACCAAGAACAGTCAAATGTGTTTGACTTGTTGGGATTATAAGAAAAGGCTTTAATGGCAGGTGATCCCTTCATCAGTCTTTATCTCCCTCCAACTCTGCATGTGATCAAAGCTTCAACTTTAAAAGGCCCACAAGCCTTTCCTTTGTTTGGCCTGCAGGGTTCTTGCCATCCTATCTCCTGTCTGTCCTCTCAGTGACTATGAAGAATCCCAGCAGGCCTTTTAAGTGAGTTATTAGAAATCCTGAAATATGTGAGGGCAGTAGGGTGTTATTAGACGAGGGGGCCGGAGTCAGACAGACGAGCAGACAGAGTGACTCACCAGAGCAGACAGTCACCGAGGAACTGGGACAGACATGTTCGCTGGCAGACTGACAGAAACACCGGGAGCTCCACACTGCTGCATTGCAGAGTGCAGCTACAAGTCTTGTGTACTGTATGAGTGTTTGTGAGAGGGGGAGTCTGTATATAACTAATGCTTACAGTGACACACCTTAATATAAAAAAGTCCCTCCACTGTGTCTGTGAGACAAAGAGAGAGAAAGAGAGGGAGAAATAATGATGAGGAGCAGGTAAGGGATATTATGCTGCTCGTATGTGTGTGTATACATGTGTGTGTGAGGGCTGTGTAGGTGGCTCCTATTCAGATTTGTTTGATCCTTTGCCATCACAGCTAATAAATAATATGGGACCATTTCCTTTGGCAGCCAGCCAGCCATCTGGTCCCTGAGCACAGAGCATATACACATAAAGAGAAACACACATATACTACTGTACTACAGCTGTAATTGAATGAAATAAATAAAGAAAGCCTGATTTATAATGCGATCAGCGCGCACACGTAGAGAAGGTAATGTAAGTGGTGGAGCGGCAGCAGTGCATGCGCCTCGAGCTGTGCTGCCACAGACCAGAGAGCGATCATCATAAACAAGCTTAGAGGAAATGGAAGCAGTTGGGTGCTGGATTGATCACAGAGCAGCCATGCAGAGCTGGAGATATTACTAAAAGTAGGTATTACCAGTTTATCTTGGCATCACTTGACTGCAAAAGGCCAATATTTTCTACCTAGTTTTAGAATTTGACAGTTTTTGTGCATAAAATATTCAGGAGATTCCAGTTTTTTCCAAGATTAAAAGCAGTTGAACTCCTTATCAACTCATCAAATATGACAACTAAGACCGTAGCTCAGTACTCAACCTTGTACCAACCTGTACCACCTTGTGCCAAGGGTCCATTTTTACTTCTGTATTTTTCTCATTGCTTTTTTTCCACCTTTTTGTGGTGATACTTCTGGACTTTGTGGCTTTTTTCCTGCTCCTCCCTGCCTCATCCCTCTTCTGTCCCTTCCACACTCCCTTCCTCAACCATGTGCTGACCCTGCCTCAACCTTCTACATTCCCTACACTGGACTTGAACCCTGAACCACCAGACTGTTAAACAGCTGCCCTGTCCATCACACCAAAGAGCTGCTTGGCAGTGCTAGCTTTTTAAAAAACTTCATTCCACCAAATTGTTGTAGTGTTTTAAAAGCACAGGTCAACACATTTTGAGGAAACTGTTTCATTTTCATCTCACACTGGAACCTTGTATGATCCCTGCCTCAACCTTGTGATGACCCTGCCTCAACCTTCTACATGCCCTAAACAGGACTTGAACCCTGAACCACCAGACTGTTAGACAGCTGCCCTGTCCATCACACCAAAGAGCTGCTTGGCAGTGCTAGCTTTTTAAAAAAACTTCATTCCACCAAATTGTTGTAGTGTTTTAAAAGCACAGGTCAACACATTTTAAGGAAACTGTTTCATTTTCATCTCACATTGGAACCTTGTATGATCCCTGCCTCAACCTTGTGATGACCCTGCCTCTCAACCGTCTACATTCCCTACACAGGGCTTGAACCCTGAACTATCAGACTGCAGGGCAGCAGCCCTGTCCATCACACCACATACCTGCTTGCCAGTGCTTGCTTTTTTAGGTCTTTTCATTCCAACATGTTGTTGTCAGAGTTTAAAAGTGCAGCTCAACCACATTGTTTGGAAACTGATTCATTTCAATCTCCCATTTGAAGCCCATAGTGGGATTTGAACCCAGGACCATCAGATATCCTTAACACCATGGAACTGCAGTAAAGAGCTATCTTTTTTAGGTCTTTTCATTCCACCATCTTTTTGATATTCTACTTCAAAAGCACAGTTTTAACTTAAGTGTGAGGAAAGTGTTTCATTTCAATCTCCCATTGACAGTCCTCACCAGGATTCAGACCCAGGACCCTTGCAGGGAAAGGCAGGAGCTCTTTACACCACACCACAGGGCAACTTTGCAGTACTTGCCTCTTAATTTATTTTCATTTCACAATTGAACATGACAATGTGAGGAAAGTGTCTCATTTCCATCTCACATGGGTAGCCCATAGTAGGACTTGAATCTAGAACCATCAGATTGTAAGGTAGCAGGCTTATCCTCAACACCACAGGACTACAGCAATGAGCTTTCTTTTGTAGGTCAATTTGGATCTTGTACTTCAAAAGCACAGTTTAAACTATAGTAGGTTTACTGCTTGGCTCTAACAGGGTTTCTTTGGCTTTTGGACGCAGCCTCAAGTGGATAATTTAAGAACTGCATTTTTTTGCACTTCCACATCAATGGGATGCACTTGACAATACTGGAGGTTGCTGCTTTGGTAAAAAATCCAACATAGCTCACAAACTCAGTCCTTGTACTCTGTGATATAAGGTGGGGGAGAACGGGGTTGGTTGTCACATGGGTTGGTTGGCATACTCGTTATATCTCCCCACCGGAGGGCACTGTCTCTCAAATTGGGGTAAGACATTTCCAGAATTAGGATCAGAGCTCACCTACATAGTCTTCTCTGGAGTAAGACAGTTGAACTTGAGGTGAGAGGACATTTTGTGTTTTTCACATCAAATTGCAAATATTCAGCTCCTCAGTATTTTTCTTCTAGGCTGTTAAACGATGGGTTTATAACAAAACAGGTGTTACCCTTAAAAAGTTTGAGGGGAAAGCTATAGTTTAGATTTTTATTAGCTAGCTAACTACTTGTTAGATGGTTGTTAGCCTTGATGCTAGCAAAAAATTCCAGTTGGGGTTGGTCATCACATTCTATTTGGGGTTGGTTGTCACATGTAACAACTAGTTGAGTCGGCCATTATTGTTCAGCCTATTTGTTTTATTCTTTATTTTGTTGTATAGGCTGGCCTAAAGATGTGTTTCCTGTTCATGTTCCTTGCTCGTTTTATGTTAAAATGCATTAAGTTATGTAGGCCTATCACTTGTCAGTGCAATCAAACTTTCAAATTTAATTCTGCCTTTTTGCCATTTTTAAAATATTTTTCCCATTGAATACCACTGTGACACTCTGACACATACCACTGTGACACTCTGACACATTGTGACAACCAACCCCCTGATGGGGTTGGTTGTCACAATGTGTCAGAGTGTCTTAGATAATTAATTGCCTTTTTGTTATAATGAGTTGGAAAATGAGAGGGATACACATTCCAAGCCAACACCTTAAGCTTCAATTTAATGTAGGAATGACTATTGAAAGATGTTTTGATGATGAGCAATCATCAAAACAGTAAAAAGTTACAACCAACCCGTTTTCCCCTATATACCAACATCTCTGATCATAAAGTTGAGCTATCACAAAAGATCAATGTTTTAACTGTAGAGTCAACAGCATACAGAACATGTAGATCAAATAAACACTGTGCAAAGGAGTCGTTTTTACATAAAGACACTTTATTAGCTTATACATACATCTCTGGTTATAATAATCAGTTATATAATACCAAGAAGTCAAAAATAATAACTGTAGTTATATATTTATAAAACTAAGCAGATATACTACTCTTGACTTTTAAAAACATAATATGTCTTTGATAATATATTAGAGTTCTTGTCTCCTTTAATCTGTCACCAAATCTAAAAAAAAACTCACAGGGTGAAGAGGTTATACAGGATGGATTCAGGTTAAATGTACATGTCTGTATGTCTGTATATTACTGTGAGCCACTGTGTGTGCATCAAGTTCAGTGTCATCATTTCCACACATCCAGGTATCCAGTTTAATAATTACAACACTTCATCATATCATCTCGGGTGCAAACACGAAAGTAAACAGTCAGGCATAAATTAGCTCCGTATTTAGGTAAGGACAAACATCTCTGGAGATGTCATTAGTACTGATGCTGATTCTGCTGAAACTGAGCTTAGCTGTCCCTAACCAAACCGGCTGCAGTGGATCTCTAATGGATGGTTTGAAACTTATTTTCAGTTTCAACTTCAGTTTGTGTCTGAAAAGTCAGTGAGTCATTTCCTGCTACTTCTCGACCTTGGATTTTGTGTTCTGCGCTTTGAGTGAACTTTATATTCTCTTTAAAAGCAAAGCAGAAAACTGTGTGTGTGTGTGTGTGTGTGTGTGTGTGTGTGTGTGTGTGTGTGTGTGTGTGTGTGTGTGTGTGTGTGTGGGAGCATTTAATCATTAAATCCAAGAAGTGTCCAATAAAACACCCACAGTTAGAGGAGGTTCTGATGTGAATTTAAAACATGCATCCACTGGTTTGAAAATATTAAGAACAAGACTGTTTTTTAAGGATTAAACTGAAGAGAATGGGGTGGAACAATTCATACTTATTTCATGTAGCCCATGATTGGACAAACTTTTTATCCAGAACTTACATGGATGGTTAATTTCTTGGTAGACTGTTTTGGCTGCTCATTTCACCTGTTGTAAGTAAATGTGCTCAGCTGTAACATCAGTTATTTAAGATTCAATCTGCAGCCGCTGAAACTTCTCTGTTCTGATTGGTTTAAAATTGCACATTTGCAAAGAAAAATCTGTCATTTCAAAAAGACTATTTTGCAATATTTTTTTTAGAGTTGTGTGTGAAATAGAAATTTCCATTTGGTGGCATTTTAATCAGACTGTGTGTATAGAGGAATCCACAGAAGAGTATTAGGCCCAGGGGAGAGAAAAAATATTAGAGAAGGAGCTTTTTTTTCCATTATGCACTTTGAGAAAGGGTTGAGAATAAAGTCCAAACATTATTCTTTTTTAAGTTGAAATTTGGTTTTGTGAAATAGGGTCAAAGGTCCGTAAGCGGTGACGTCACACTTCAACATAAAACTGTTTTCGTGTCAAAGCTGCAACTGGTATCGTATCTTCAATATGCTGTGTCGCTGTCTTCATCGCTTAATTTAACAGCTAAGATTCTTAAAAGACCTTCATTACTATTTTTTGTCATATGATGGGAACGTCAAGAAGAGATGGCCGGAGCAGATGAAAAAACTCGCCACCTGGATTTAAAGGTGACATATCATGCAAAATCGACTTTTTAATGGTTTTCTACCTGAAATATGTTTCCCTGGCATGTCTACAAACTGTGTAAATGTGTCTGTGTCTTCTGTAAATGTGTGCTGAAACGAGCCGTTTCAGACTTCCGTGTTTTTGTTACGTCACAACAATATCCGGTCTGTCACGGAGTCGGAGCTCGGAGCTTGTTCAGCCTATAGACTGTATAAAATAATACTGAACCCCTCCTCTGTTTTTCATTCCCTGCAAACATGCATGCTAACAAGGAGCTTAGGAGGGAGGTGTGCTAGTTGTAGGCTGTCTTAATAAACACAAAGGTCGTTTTTACTCCCTACGTCTGCAGATTTGAAGATCTAGTGGATGATTTTTATTTGTCATGGAAAAGTGCTAGCGCTAGTTAGCATAGCTACATAGCTAAATGTCGTAGCTACATAGCTACATGTCATAGCTGTAGCTGTAGCTGTGTACCAAGACACACGTCTACATACTGACAAATAAAACAACAAGAAACACTAAATCTGTGACCAATCCTTCAGAAAGGTCCTGCTGCCTTTCTGGCAAAGGTCGGTTTTACTCCCCACGTCTGCAGATTTGAAGATCTAGTGGATGATTTTTATTTATCATGGGTAAGTGCTAGCGCTAGCTAGCATAGCCACATAGCTACATGTTCGTAGCTGTGTACCAAGACACACGTCTACATACTGATTAATGAAAGAACAAGAAACACTAAATCTGGGACCAATCGTTCAGAAAGGTCCTGCTGCAGGCGCCTCTCAGGATCAGATTCTGGATCAAATTCAGAGGGTTGAAAAAACACGATCTGTGAGCAGCCGTGTATATTCAGCCAACATGTACACATTAGATCAACGTGCTGGAGAGCCAAGGCCACATCCACTTCCTGAGGGGGCGTGGTCAGAGAGAAAACAGCCTGTTCTGAGGAGGGCTGAAGAAGAGGGCTTTTCAGGCAGGCCAAAATCTGATTTCAAAGTGTTTTTTTTGAGCATAAACTTTTAAAGACATGTTTTGGGGACCTCTTAGACCAATATATATTGATGAAAAAAGCGTGATATGTCACCTTTAAAGAAGCAAGTAGGTAAGAGCCCTCCATTGGATAATTACTGCAGTGATGTAGATGTTTCAGCTAGCAACAACTTATTTAACCCTAGCCGATGCAATGAGTAGCTTCTCATTACTTAAACAACCATATCAGAAGACGTATCCTGTGGTCATGGGAAGGATGTTAGTCTGTTTCAGAAGGGTCAAATTTTTGGCCTGCATCAAGCAAAGTAAACAACTAAGGAGATTTTCTAGCGAGCATAAAGATTGGACTCTGGAGCCATGGAAGAAGGTCATGTGGTCTGACGAGTCCAGCTGCTCATTTTTAAGATCAGTGGAGAACGAGGCCGTAATGAGAAATAACTTTTAACGTGTTTGTGAATTTTAAATATCAACCCAAATGGTTTTGTGTTCTCGATATTCCTCGAAATTATGATTCTTTTTTTTGTATTTTCAACTTTTTTCTCAGCAAATATAATGTAAATTAAATCTTCACCTTTTTTTTCCTTTTTTTGATACTCTTCTGTAGAAACCTGTCACTTTATTTAAAGAATAATTACAACTTGTCGCTCGTTTCAAAAGACCTCTTTGTATAATTTTAGATATAATGTATAATGAGCAGAATGTTACAGCTGAGGAATTTCTTTAAGGTGGGATATGACCTCACCACTTTCTGTCTGTGTCCTGCTCACCCTTTCTGGATTCCAATCAGCTGTAACACCCGCTCACGCTACATTATGTCTTACTCAGACGACTAATACAAACTTGTAGTTTAATTCAGAGAAATTAAACCCAGTGGTCAAAATTCCTTTTTTCCTTGAACTGTTCAGCCCTTGACTTCAAATTCAAATAAATAACAGGAAGTGAGCTGTCTGTCTCATTAAAAGCCAAGAAAAAAACAGCGTGATTCAATAGCTTTTGTTTTTCAGCCTTGAAGCACTAACATAGAGAAAGACTAAAAATAGCATTGCTAGATATCCACCGTGCAGCCCACAGTTTCATCTTTGTGCTCTCTGTCTTCTGGCATCTGCAGCCTTGTATCTCCTTAACATGCTGTGATGAGATGATGGAACAACATGTTGTCTGTGTTTGGATACCTGAGAGTGTGGAAAAAGCACACACACACACACACACACACACACACACACACACACACACACACACACACACACACACACACACATGGCACCATATATATGACTGAACGCTGACACAAGGTTTAAGATTACTATAACACTGTCGGTATAGGAACGGACCTTTCCACAAAATCAGAACGAGGAGCAGGAAACGATCCAACCTTTTCTTCTCCTCTACACAGGAACATATTTAAATTCCTCCAACACATCATCCCCTCATGTTCTCTCTGTTACCCTTTAAATCACAGCACCCTGGGTATGTGCCTGATAACTAAACAGAAGCTCCACATACTCCTGTGTATGGCAACAGAACCTGTTAGCTTCTCCGTTAGCTTATTTTGATCTGAAGGTAAATGCTTGCTGTGCTGGTTACTGCTGTTTCAAGTTGAACTACAATTTCCACACAGATGTAACTCCAAACAGACAGTATGTTCTTTGTTACTTTAGAGAATAATCTGTCTTCATTACAACTTGTGACTCATTTCAGGAACTTACTGTAACTCTAAACTCATCCAATCGCTGAGCCATCAAGAGTTGTTCTCATTGTGGGTTATCATGAAAGTTGTTTATTATCAAATTACTATTTATTCCAAATACGAGGTTATTTTTGAAAAACGATTTAAAAAGGGCACTGAGTATGCAGTTTAGCACACAGCCAATGCAGCAATGAGAAGCTGCAGCTTCAAAAAATTGCATTATCTCGTATACTTTGCTTGCAAAACGCCTCAAAAGGACTATTTCATTGCCGAAAGAGTTGCAGATTCATCGAATAGTGGAATGGCTCATCAGGGCTCATTTTAATCCTCATCAAGTCAATTTCAGCACAAAGTCTGACAGAGAACAATCAAAGAGCTAAGTCAGGTTTTAAGAAACCAGGTGAGTCAACCGTATCAACAATTTCATGTTTTACATGTTGAATGTTGGGTAAAGACGACTTGACTCCATTCCATATGTTGTCACTGAATAATAAGCTCAGTGTAGCTTTTTCTAACTTTGATCTTTGACCAATGTCAGGTCATTTATCTGTGATAAATTATCTGTCTGATAATTTGATGTGCGAACAATGGCAGCAAATTATTCTCACTTCATCTGATCTACTTCATCTTCATTTGATCTGAACTTACCAGTGAGTGTGGAAAGGGACAGAGTCAGCCGTAAACTTTTTAAGTGGAAAGTTTGACACAAGATCAACAAAGGTCAAACACACCAGAGCTGTGTAATTATATTTACATTTTACAAGCTAGGACAAATTAATTTAGCCATTTCACTGCTGTTAATCATTCTGAATGTTTATTATAAGGGCTGCCAATTATTCATTTTCTTATATTGTGATCAATATCATAATCAAAAGTTGATTGAATTTTGAAACTGATGTTTAAAGTCACCTTTACCCTGCTTTCCAAAATAGTTTTTCAGTCCATATTAACAAAGGAAAGTTAAACATGCCAACATGAAGATGTCCCTTAAACCTGACTCTGCCTCAGTGTTGACTGGCCTGCAGTCAGTCAATCATTCAACAAGCACTGTGGTTAACTTCTTTGATGTAGTTTCATCCACAGGTCTGTGGTAAGTCGTATGCTGCAAATATGCTCTTTCAAATTTTGTGACGCGGTAGCTTGTAGGTGCTAGCTCGGACTACAAGTACTTTGGTGATATTTTAGTCAAGTGAATATTACTTTTGACATGTTAACTGAGCCATCTGGGAGTTTTTTAAAGTGGAATGTACCTTTATTTTCAATCATGGCAGCAGTAGCAGGAAGACGCCTAACTAAAGTGTTCCAAAGGGGACAAAATCAAGCACTCAGTATGTTCACGCTGACAGCCATATCTAGACATATATTAAAACATTTGATGATTAATCGTCTGTATTTTGACTAAACTAGAGAGCGTTTCAGCCAAAGATTAAACTAACAAAAGAAATGTAAACACCAAATTTAATCCCAAGCTGCCATCCGCAACTAAAAAGCTTGGCATGTGCTGAGAGCTGAAAACAGACGGAATATTAAAGGCAGTAGGTTGTTTTCAGTCACCAGCTTTTAATTTAGCAGTTTGAGACTTTGAAACTGAACGACTAAGCTAAACAGCCTTGTTTAAAGTCAACCTCTTGTGTTCTCTGCTCTTAAAGTGATGAGCTCAATGTTACAGTAACTTTTAGATGATGCTTTAATCTGATAATATCTGACCCAAGTTGTAATAAAACAGAATCATCTGTTCAGTCAATCCTCTCTTTGTTAGTCCCTTATGTTGTGCTTTTATCCCAGGCCTGCAGTATTGTTGTAAAAGTGGTACCATCCTCTTGTATTGGTTTTCAAATAACCACTGGTGTTGTGATTGTGTGGAGAAAGGGCTGTAACCTCCAGAGTTAGCATGAGAAGCTACACCTCCATGTACAGTTCATTCATCCATCCAAAACGTCTCTGTCTTTCCAAAGAGGTAGGACTTTTTTGTTGGCAACACAAAACTTCTCAGCTGTCTTTTTGTTTTCTCCTCTTCATTTTGGCAATGCAGAGATGAACCTCCGCTTGTCCGGACATGACATTCAGTCTTTTCTGGTGGTCCACAGGTTATGCATAATAGCAGCAGCAGCAGCAGCAGCAGACAGGGCAAAGGGAGTGTTCAAGTGTTTCCAATGTTTTCCTCTTTGTTGCCTTCTTGCACTCATATGTGTCCTCACTCTTTACTGCTTGATTTTAAATTCCAGAATCTTTTTTTCCATCCAGTTATGCATCAAGTCACTCGTATATCATCCATCCATCCAGTTCATAACACTGTTCAATGTTCTCTCTGGGGTTTGTGTTGTCAAAGCAGCATCTGATCGAGAGGGATGTCATGGTCAGGAGGCATCAAAGCTGAAAGACAAGAAGGAAACAGGGCCATTACTGCATTTGGATTTGTGTGTGTGTGTGTGTGTGTGTGTGTGTGTGTGTGTGTGTGTGTGTGTGTGTGTGTGTGTGTGTGTGTGTGTGTGTGTGTGTGTGTGTGTGTGTGTGTGTGTCCTGTGCTCAGCAAAATGCAGAGATCTGTCCTCTCCAGGTAAAGATGGAGGCTGATTTATTCCACCATTAGAAACTGCTTCATCATTAAATATTAACCCCGCGCCATCACTCACCCTGCAGCCAATGCATTAAAGCAGGGGTCACTCCAGGCTGACCTTTCATTCTCCCACATACACATACATGCATACACACACACTCTCACACACAAACACACACACACACACACACGCAATTTGACATTTTCTATACTGAAAGCCACCTTCACTAAAAATTGCTTCTCGCGTCGGGGCAGTAGTCACCGCTGAGGACATTAAGTTTATATCCTCAGGGGATTCTGTGAATCTGGGTTTTCTTGCCTGGCTGGTCATGTGGAGGCCCAACACCTCACTATCTCTGATTTCCTATCATTTGTCACCTGATATATATAAAGGCTACATATTAGAATCATGCTCTCAGGGGCTCTATGCAATTTTCAAATACTCTATAGGCGTGTATTATTTACACTGCTCTCTGAAATAGAGTCCCAGCAGGAGCTTTTGATGAAAAAAGCTTTGTTATAACCACCAGTGTGGAAGCCCCACTCCATGAGACATGGACCCCTCTAGACCTCTGAAGGTGTGCTGTGGTATCCCGCACCAAGTAATTATCAGGAGATCCCTTAAGTCCTGGAAGTAGCAAGGCAGGGCCACCATGGATTGGACTTGGCAGAACTTTTAGTGGTGGACAGGAGTCAGCATTAGCAACCTGACCGATCTACGCAACAAACTATGATGGGCTGAGTTTTTCTGATACCTTTCTATCAGAAGCAGCATTCATTGATTTTTTAGAAATTTGAGCTCCAGTAGCTTTACTGTTGGATTGAACCACAAAAGCCAGCATTTGATCACAATGCACATTGGTTAACCTGCTCATGACCCTGTAGTACTTCCCTGGTTTTCCATTCTGGACCGCTTTTGGTAAATACTTACCATAACAATTCTGCCTTTGTCAAAATCGCTCATTTGCCTATTTTTCCCTGCTTCAACACATCAATGTTCACCATCCCACCCACTGAGATGTAAGTTACTTCGCCTCTCAGTGGTCATGGTGTTATGACTAATTGGTGTATTTCCCTCAAGAGTTGGTGGAGGGTCACACAGAGCGTCAAGAAGAGCAAGTCTCTTCCTTGAACATTCAAGTACCCACTTAGTGAACACCAGAATGACCATTTGAGGCGAGGGGATTATTTGTCCGACATGTTTCTCTGAAGTATATCATGTACAATGACTTATGACTATTGAGAAATGTATATTTAGCTGGTTATGAACTTTGAGTATCGATACAGAAGCCTCTTTATGATTTATTTAATCGAACATGATCATCAGAGTATATATTGACCATATCTACACGGTCATGTTTACAATCATGTTTTAAATATCTGCTTCTGGATGTCAGATGAAGTGATTGACTGCAGAGACAGACCTTTCTTTTGGCATTTTCAAAAATAAAGATGGGTCAATGAGTGATGCATTTGACTGTTGAAAGAAACATGGTGGAAAAAAACCATGTATACATGTTTCTTTCAACAGTCAGATGCTCCTTATGGTAGTTTTAAACCAAATTTAATATGTCGTGAATTACATAACTTAAAATAATTACATTTTGACTTTTGGACTCACACAGGACTTGTAGTTGAGTCTCCTGTGTGCGACTCCTGAGCTTGTTTACGAGTCAAATCCACTCACAGTTGAATGTCTAGCTTTATTTACCTCGACCTCTGCCTTCCTAAAGGCTGTCATGTTTAGAGACAGGAGAAAGAATCATATTGAAGACCACACCTCGCGGCTGTTCAGCAACGGAGTCATTCATCTCTTAGTTGAAAGGGTTCTAGTTTGATCCCTATAGCTCCTCCTATTTAAATGTTGCACTGCAGTGTCCATTGGCAAGACACTGGGCCTGGAGCAGCTTCCAGTGGCACAGTTAACATTGTTTGAAGGTGTGACTTGGATTACTTAGTGCTGTTAGACCCTTTGAAAGTCCACCTCCACCATTAATGTATAATCCTGAATGGGTAAATATGACATGAAGAGTAAAAATAGCCTCTACACTTGTGGTCCATGTACCATTGAAATACATCTACGTACATAAAAAACCATACATCTTTTATTATTTCCAGGTTCATGCTTGTATATTTTAAACATAATTAATTGTATAATGTATTAATAATTTTCAGTTGGATAATTGCAGTTGGAAAAATAAATCAATTACACTACATTTAAGCTTTAAAGTGTATTTGCTTGCTTGTGTGTGTGTGTGTGTGTGTGTGTGTGTGTGTGTGTGTGTGTGTGTGTGTGTGTGTGTTTGTGTGTGTGTGTGTGT
>NC_048275.1:31902909-31992909 GCF_009762535.1 Notolabrus celidotus | reverse complement strand
TGCGTATTTGATCTGGAGGGCTCCGACTTGTCGGATCAGAGACGCAGCCGGAACGCAATGGCACGGATCCAGTGGAAGTTAACACATTGAGTAGAATGGAAACCTATCAGATCTGTTGCCGTGATGGATCGGACATGGATCTGGTGGAATTTGGCCGTTAGGGTTCTCAGCATTTATACACCATGCAATAGTACTACAGCATTAAAAAATGTCTCATCGCTCAAACAACAAGGTTGTCCAACATCAGTGACATGAAGAAAACATCAGAGTTTGTAGAGACTGTCTGGTAATAAATCTACTGTTGAGGTTGTCTGTAACTTTGTTTGCATCAGAGATATGAGAAGATGATGAATTGCTGATATACACTTTGACTGACTGATGATAAATACACTTCCTGGTGCTTCTGGTGTAACACACAGAGCAGATTAAAAATCAGTCTTCATGGATTCTTTAACTATAAATTGTCTGCTGTAAATCTAAACATATAATTGAAGTTATATGCATTAAAACCTCTTTGGAGTCATAAAATAAGATGTAGGAATGTGACACAGTCGGGCATCAAAGAGAGAAGACTTCATACTCCCAGGCTGAAACCCCCCAAACCAAACATCCCTGCTACAGGAACCTTCACACAAAGTTGCTGACACGTGCATTATGGTATATTTTATGCTGGAGGTTGAGGGAGTGTATCGCAGCGAGTACTTTAGTCCACAGAGAATGCTACACATCAATTCCTCCCTCTCTTTATTTATCTGTCTTCCTGAGTATAAACTGCTCCTGACAAACTGCTCCCCCTTTCTCTCTTTCCACTCTCTGTGGTGAGTGCTGCAAATAGGCTTGTTTGGACTGAGTTACACCGAGGTAAATAAGGTCCAGTGGAGCATAAACTACTGTACACCGCACATTTACACACAAACACAAAGTCTTACTCTGAGCCGGAAATTAGAGTGTCATCAGGAGAGTGTGCACCCGCAAACAAACTGCATCTCTCTGCTTGTACTGTATGAAATTAGTTGTCCTGAGGTAATGTTCTCTTCCATTAGCGACGAAGCAACTGTGTTTCTGCAGGACATTCATAAACACAATATACATATGCATTTATGCACAGTCGGCTAAATCGATTAAGGGCTGAGAAAAATAAGGAGTAAAATAAATATTCATCAGCAGATTTTCATAGAGTGTGCACTAATAAAACACTCCACAAAAACATACAACTTAAAGCCGTCTCTTCTTGTAAAGTTATAAAACTGTGGAGAATGTTTGCTGCCAGCAGATTAACTCAACAGTAAGAGTTGCACATAATAGGTAGTCATGATTAGTCCTGTGTGACAGGTGAGGCTGGCCACACACTAGATGATTTGAGGCCAGGTATAGTGCCCGATTTGCTAACCCCAAGGATCAAGTGGGTGGGGGGGAACATAAATATTAAAACATGTTTGATATTTATGATTCCAGGTTGGGCTGCCTCCCACGAAACAGCTGCAACAACCAAAAAGAGGAGCAGACTGGGAAGTACCATCAACCGGGTGTTGTATACTGTCACACCTCACAAACATGGCAGCAATCCTCAACAAACCAAGTGGATCATTGAAAGAGAAGACCAGCTTGTGGGATTATTCACCCATGTTCTTTTCCATATTTGTTCATCCTCTGAAGTCATATTCGATCCCGTGAGTTTCTGTGACCAAAAATGAAGTGTGAGGTCTAGTAGGTTTTCGGAATCATCTTACGGTTCTGGCCATTTTTCTTGATCTTCTTAGAATTTGATGATCTGTACTTACTTTCGTAAAGTAATATTGGCAATGGACACCAAACTGGTATGATAGCATTGGTGTTTTTACTTATTTTGTTCACAAGCGTGTCCGGGATCTCGTAGTATTTCAATGCCAACCTCGCGGCCCAATGTTCCCCACCAGCTTAAGAGAAGGAGGCGAGGACGCCGTGCTGGTGCGGCACTGCAAGCTAAGAAGAGACACTATAGACCTGCCCATCCATTGTTATGGGGAATGTATCATATATTACCAATAAGATGGAGAGCTAACGGCGCTGACTCTGCACCAGAGAGAATATGGAGAGAGAAGAATCATGCTATAAGACGGAGACATAGCTAATGGAGCTAACACCGGACACGAATGCCATCCTGGAGGGATCTCATCAGCTGCAGGCGCACAGGACAAAGGATCTAAATCTCCTTTTGATGATTTAGAGTTGATCAAAACTATGAAACGTCTCACTGAATGTGCTCTCAGACATATCACTACAGCAGGACAAATAAAGGTTGTGACATGGAGCTGTGAACAATAAATTAACATGTACTTTAATGGGTGCTTTATTTATCACCATGGGGGAAATTCAATTTTCACACTTTTTTGAACATGCTACACACAGTTTTTGATACGTACAGTCATGCACAAATATGCTACATACATGCTCTCATGGAGAAATATCAGAGAGGGGGGGCTGCCATCAACCAGCACCAACCAAGCAGTTGGGGGTTCGGTGCACTGCTCAAAGGCACCTTGGCGGTGCCTAGGCAAACAAACCAGCACCTTTCCACTGGTCAGATTGCCAAACTTGGTCCATACCGGCAATTGACTTGAACCAATGACCCTCCAGCTCCCAAGCCAAGTGCCTTTTGACTGAGCTACTGCCGCCCATTGAGCTACAGCCGCCCAAAAGCCACGTCCCTGGTTATATATCAATATGTTGTTTTTTTTACTTTTATCATCTTTTTCTGACTTTTATACATCAGCAAAAATTGTGTCAGCATAACAGGAATAACTGCTTCAATAGATACAAAGATACAATATTTAAACTGCACCGTGTTCAACCAATTGAACCTGTTACAGGAAGGCATTGTTTGTATTCTGACAGATTAGACGCACAGTGGGGGAAAATATGACAGATTCTGATGTTGGATAGCCCACCACTCGTAAAGTAAAAAATGTTGTCACGTGTTCTTACACACTGATGGCTTTGTCTTCAAGAGCAACAAGGTTTACGTATCTAGCCAAAGGTTACTTTAACATTCAGATTGCTGTAGCAAGGGATCAAACTCTCAATTTGCTGACTGACCCGCTCTGTCTCTGCGCCACAGCTTCTCTTTAAAGAACAGATCGAAAATGTTTTAACTTTTCAGTGTAGGTTAAAGGTGTCAGACTTTAGATCAAGACATTAAGACAGTGGGCAACCCATACATTTAAGACACCTCTAAGTACAGACCTGTACGGTCTAACAGCATTTTACAGTTGCCTAGCAACAAAGAGACACTTTCAGGCTGGCACACATTATTAAGCTTAGCTGCACTTTACATGACCTGGCTTTACTGAACGCCTTGTTAGCTTGAATAAGAAAAAGCTAAGTGCTAAGTGCATCCCTGTGATTTCTTCATCGACGTATTACTCACTATTGTTACATATTCTCAAATCATTCCTGAACGCAGCTCCTTCATCTGTGCCCGACTTTGTCGTGCAGCCACACCTTCAACACAAAGCTTTCTGATAGTGAGAACAGAGAGTGAAAGGTGTGCGGACTCCTCCCCCACACTCTTTCTCGTTTCACAGCTCTGCCTCTTCAGCCGAGCTCCGCAGACAGCCTTGAAAATATCCTGACGCTATGCAGTGTCTGAACCCTGGAGAGTGAACTGTACACACATACACACACACACACACACACACACACACACACACACACACACACACACACACACACACACACACACACACACACACTCACAGGAACACACACAGACGCATTCACTCTGTCTTTGCCTGTCACTCACACACTCAGACACTCAGTCTCTGCCTGGGCCTCCATCTCTGAGGGGCTGCAGGCGGCACAGGGAGGAGATGCAGGTGTGTTTAACCCTTTAGTGTCAGGGGAATTAACGTACATCATGTTCCAGTACATTCATGTCTAATTTAACATGTATGCACAGAAAAAAAGGCCATTTCATCTGAAAAACAAGCACTAAATCATTGACCAGAAAGGAGGTGAGAAGTCCTTTAACCCTTGAAATATCTTCAATATTTCTCTGTGTTTACAATCCTTCTTCAGACATACAAAGCTCTTAATGGTCGGTCATGTTTGTACCTTTAAGTGCTCATTATACCCTATAACCCCTCTAGAACACTAGGCTCCCAACATGCAGGCCTGCTCATCATAGCTAAAGTCTCTAAAAGTAGTATGGGAGGTAGAGCCTCCAATTATCAGACACCCAGCCTTTGGAATCATCTACCGGTCAGAGGCCAGGAGGCAGACACCCTCTCTACTTTTAAGAGCAGGCTTAAAACTTTCCTTTTTGATAAAGCTTATAGTTGGAGCTAGCTAAGGTTTGGATCAGCTCTTAGTTATGCTGCTATAGGCTTAGACTGGAACTTGGGAACTGACACACTGGGATCTTATCTCTCCCTCTCTCCCCTCTCTCCCCTCTCTCTGCCTTTCACTTACTTTAACTCTCCATGTCCCATTAAAACAAACAACCATAGATCTTTCTTGAGTCCATGAGCTCCCTTGTCTCGTAGATTCCTCTGAGCTGCTGCTGTGGACTTTCCAGACTCCAGCTGCTCCTACTATCTGTCTCACCACTATCATCTCTCTCTCCTCTTTCCAACCCCAACTATGTCTCAGTAGATGCACACTTGTCCATGTTTGTAACGGGTTGTATGTTCTGGTCCCCCCGGAGATGACCTTGGTTTAATCTACTGAAGGTATTTCAAGGTCAAGTTCATAAAGGCAGATGTGTGTCTAACATGAGTCTGGTTCTGCTGGAGGTTTCTGCCTATTAAAGGAAGTTTGTCCTTGCCACTGTTACTTGCTAAATGCTGCAAAGTGCTCTGCTCATGGTGGATGAAGATGAGATCAGACTGAGTCCTGTCTGTAGGATGGGAAGGGATCTTATGATTGATTGATTGATTGATTGATTGATTGATTGATTGATTGATTGATTGATTGATTGATTGATTGATTGATTGATTGATTGATTGATAATCTGCACCTTATCATTGAATATTTAGAAACGCTCTGTAAATCCTATCAGTAGATTTTATAAAAGTAGACCTTTAATGCTGATGATAATTTTAATGCATACATATAACGTTACAATGTTGGGTTTCATTCTTAAACCTCTACAAAGTCTCATAATCAGATGCTGATTTAATCCCAGGACATGTTTTCTGGGTTCTCTGAACTGCACATTTCAACAATTTTGTGAGACATAGCTTTTATATCGATATAGGAAAGCAGTCAAAAAGAGGTGATTCGGGCAGAGGCTGAAAATTGCTGAAATGAGGGTACTCACGGACGCCAGTTTAAAAAACATAAGGGTGTTTTTGAGCTGCCGATCATGCAAAGCCACTCTATAGGTGTCCAAGCCTGACATAATGAAAGGTGAAAATGAGTAAAATAGGTCTCCTTTAATGATTTAAAGCCAGTAGCCCTCACTGCATATTTAATGAAGGTCTTTGAAAAGCTTGTGAAGATGGAGCTTGTTCAGGAAACAAGGAGGCACTTGATCCTCTGCAATATGTCTATAAGGCACAGGGACGAGTGCCACAATAATTCAATATCTTAATCAAACATCTAGAAGGTAACAAAGCCCATAAAAGACTGCTGTTCATCGACTTTTCAGTATCCAATCCTGTATATTCGCAATGAGGCTGATGGAATATTTACAAGGTAAATTTTGCTGATGGTTCAGTCACTGTGAGTTTGTCACATGAAGATGAGTCCAGCTGTGGTCCTGTTGTAGATGAATATGTCACCTTAAAGTTTCTAAAAGAAGGGAAATGATCACAGATTTAAGATTCCATGCTTCAGACTAACCTACGATCATTAAAAACCACGCTGCTGAACATGCCAAAGCTACAAAAATCTTGGGACAGTTAGAGATTCAGGACTGAGCTTTGAGAGGAATTGTGAAGCAGTTACTAAGAGAACACATCAGCGTTTGTGTGAGAACTGTCTTCACACTGATGAAACCTTGATGATTTTATTTCATTGAGCCTTTCTTGAAACTATCCTGTCTTTTCCTCTTGTTTCCTGGTTTGGTAAACTTTCTTTTAAAAAACAGAAATGCTCTTAATCAAATTGTAAAGTGAGCGAACAAGCTCAGATCCGGCTGTCACGATATCATGTTTTCACCTCACGATTATCGTGGATAAAGTTAAAGTTAGTACAGAAAGTCAAACTGTGGGGCCTGGTGTGTTTGATTAAACTTGTTCATAAAGTAAACCCACCCACCTTGACACGTTCCCTCCTCCAAACCTCATCCCTGGAAATATTTGTATAATTTCTCACTTCATTAAAATGCTATCAGACCTGAACCTGTGACTCCAAGGTCTGTTTGAGTCATCTATTATTTACGTGTATGTGACGTGGTTGTTAACTGGGCAGGAAGACCGAGTGAGAGGTAGTGAACAGAAGAAAGTTTCCATGAGAGAAACTGATTCATCAATACATTATGCTTTTACAAACATGGAGTATGTAATGTCGCAAACTTCAGCTAGATGTTGAAGCCATGACCTTTGACTGTTTAAAAAATGGACGACACGTCTCAACCTCCTCAGGTTGTACAAAAATGAAGCCAAAGCCTCTGCAGGAGGGATTGGCTCTGTGAGCTGCAGTATTAATGTCCTGCCTCATCTGCTGACTAAGGCTGAAGGTTATTAGGGAAAAAACTAGTAATGCCATATATTTTAAGACATTTTTTTAGGATGTATAATGCAACATAAAAAACATACAAACTTATACAATATAAACACAAATATGTAAGGTATAACGAGTTATATAAAATATATATATATATAAATGTAGCCCCAAATAAGGAATCTTTCCTGTCTTGTGTTCTAAAGAAGTTCATTTTGTGTCTGCAACAGGGAACGTGTTGTGTCAGCCAGTGTCCACATTTTGTGGCGATGGCACAAATAAAGCCAAGCAGCCTTCAGAGCTCTCTGCCATTTTGACCCGAGAGACTGCAGTTTGTTTTCCCATGTGATACCAGATGTCAGCAGCGACTGTTTCCCAGCTCGAACCTTCTTTTCCTCTGCGTTTGGCCATCCAAAAGGAAATGAATTGTTGTCTTCTGGGTGCATATCCTGTATTTGTTTGACCCATTTATGCCCTCCTAACCCACCCACACACACACACACACACACACACACACACACACACACACACACACACACACCCACACCCAGCCACACACACTCAGCATCCGTTAAATTAGTTTGCAGAAAAAATTAGTTCGAGACAGAAACAGGGCAATTTGCCTCCATGTAGAACTGCACAATAAACACATCACAAAAGTCTGACTTGATCATAATGAATGCAAAAAATATCTTATGTAAACAAACAATGTTTCCTCACTCAGTATGCATACACTGTAGGACATTGCAGACATAATTAGTGATTAAAAAAAACTCCCGGTTTTGAATTTGTTTGGGATTCAGGCGGTACATGTTTTAAACATAAAATAATGTAAAATTAGACATTGAGCACCCCCATGGTTTGAATGGAATGATCCACGTTTCATAAGCAAATGTTCGACTATAAGATTGGCAGTCGTCTAAGGCTCGTAAGAACGAATCGTCGAATATTCGACTATTTGGGGTCACCCCTATTCTCTACTGTTCACTTATTTCACCATATCTCTCAACATAATCTTGATATCTGTGGACACTAATTCATTGTTCCTCAACTCCAAAACCTTAAAATTATTTGACCTTGTGGGTTTTAAAATGTTCTTTAAAAGAGAGGGGGTTCCAACTTAAGAGGCCAGTTGAATTTAAAGATTATATAGCAAAAGAAGAAGAAAACATCTGTGGGAGTTGTTAAATACAGTAGGTGTAATATTTTGGCTTGAAAAGGTCATCCCTAGTAATGATAAAACAAGTTCAGCAGGTAGTCATAAAAATTGAGCCATGTCTAATACGCATTAATATGTGTTTGATTATTGCATTTCATATTGTTACATTGCATACTGTTCTAATATCATGCAGACCCCGGTCCACCTACCTTGTACTGTCTACTATATTATGGTAGTAGTTCATTTTGACTGCTAAGGGAACATGATTATTCAGTTTAGTCTCGTCCATCAGTTAATGTGTGTTTATGTTTGTGGTGGAGATATGGCTTTAGGGCAGGAAAGCAGAAATAAGGATAAAGAGGTTTGGATGGAGGGGGATAAAAGTGACAGAATAATAAGAGAAGAAAAAGAAGTGAGAGCGGGGTGGTAGGGTTGCGTGCTCATCCAGGAGTTACTCACAGTACTTCCTGAGAGACGCAGCGACCTTCAGCTAGGCACATTTCTGTTATGACACATCACCAAGGTAAATACTCTTCAAACACACACACACACACACACACACACACAAACACAGCCTGCGTCAGCCTGTCAACATGCGTCACACACATTGTTAGTTGTCCCTCAGTCTCGGCCTTTTCACTTTGATCCGATTCAGAAGTCTCAGCAGCGGGGTGAGATGACACACTCTGTCTCTATTGGTGTAAAAAAGAAGGACGCTCACACTTCTGCCCACGCAGGGCCATATTGACACACACACTCACACTTGATTTGATTTCCGGGTTTCTATCAAACACACACACAGAATCACCAGTTGTCTCTAGCTGGGGGAACAGATTGTTGGGGCTTAGCCGGCCTTGAGGGTCATGAACGCCTGTCCCAATCCAACCCGCGGGGATTCAAACCGGGACACGAGCCAGTGAACTGTCCCTTCGTTCTGCCCTCCTGGACCTTCGTCCTCACACACCAGAGCTGGATGAGGGAACACACACGCACACGGCGAGGGATGAGATGAGATCAGATGTGAGTTTAATGATGCCCATGGGGAAATTTCATTACAGCAGCGGTAGATTTTAAATAAAACTCTGAAATCAACAAATTGAGATAGGAAAGGAATAAATAATCCAGAGGAGGATGACGATTATTAGATCAGCATCGACCCTTGTTCCCTGTTTATTCCTACATCGTTTGCTCAAGTACTTTTCCATGCCAGCGTATCCAATTATTACATTTGAAGCCTTGCTGTACCATCAAATGAATTTAATTGGTGTGATTCAAATGCTTGTCTCCGCACGTTAGCAACACAACTAAAGGGCCGGAGGCTGAGTGAGCCTGAATGCGGCATTGGTATTGCTCAGTTATTCAAAAGTAATATCATCCTCCTGCTGTTCATATTCTCTCTCTTCACAACACGGTCCAGCTCACATTTCACCAGGGCCACAAATTCCATCACAAGTGTCAATACCAAATTTCAACTACAGATCTATTCAGAATGAATAAATTGTCATGAGTACTTCTGTTTAGTTTTGCATTTTCTTTGTGTTATCTGTCTTTTATTTCCTGTTTTATTTTGTAGATCTTCTTCACTGTGTGTGTGGTTTAGTTTTACTTCCTGCCCTTGTGTGTTTCCCTCCACTGTGATTACCCTAATTAGTTTCACCTGTGTCCTGTGTTCACACCTGTTGCTCTTTAACCAGTGTGTAGTTTGTCTCTGGCTGTTTTCAAAATCGCCTACTACTCTAGTATTGGGGGTACTGGTTAGGCCAAAATTCAGTATGTAGTATTAAGTATGCTGGTGAATCTTGTCACTTCCAGTTGTGACAGAGTCGATATCCATCTCACAGGTAACTGTTGCTTTCTGTGAAAATGTTTAAATACCATATATGCTACTACACTTCTTAAATCAGTGAATGCTATAGAAGCGGTTTAGCTTTCAGCTTGGTCATTGCTTACTTCTGCTTTAAAAAAAACAAAATCCAGCGTCACCTGACCCAGCAGGCTACACAACACATCCAACAGACCAGTCATACTACTGTACATACTACCTTCAAACGCAGTACGCAGTACTGCATTCTACATTTGTAGGTAGTACGTAGCAGGCAGCTGTTTTCAAAACCACCTGCTAAATACTAGCTATGAATGTAGTATGCAGTACGCAGTGCTTACTGCACACTACACACTGCGTTTGAAGGTAGTATATAGCGTGACTGTTCTGTTGTATTTGTTTTGCAGTACACTGAGAAGTGTTCCTGAATTAGTACAACATCTATATACAGTAGTATAAAACTAAAACTCAAATACCTATCGCAAACTAGACTGTGGATTCAAAGCAGTGAAAGGAGAGTATAAGAATGTGGTACGTTGCCACATATCACTCTCTGCTTCCTCATCTTGGAAGATCTGATCAATGGTGTCTTTCACAGAAAGCCTTGCTGCCTCTAATATGGCAGCTCAGGTACCTTTACACTCTTATGGTCCCCAACTTCTCATTTGATCTCTTTTTTGATTTCTGTTGACTCTGAGTTAATGGATTTTAATGTATTATCTTATCATTGTGCAAGTGTTGATCCTGGAACTGTTTTGAGGCACACTCTGACCGCTGGATGACCTCTGTTCAGCATATATGATCATTCCTATGCAGTTTCACTCTCTCACTCTCTCACTGCAAAATCCAGTTCAGTGGAATAGGGTCACATTTGACCAAGACAGCCTCAGTGAACAAGATTTTTAGCACCTGTGTAAAAGTATAACACTTTTTAAATGCTATAATTTTCATCATCAATCACATGTACGTTCAAGTTTGTCACTTTATTGTTTAAACATGCTTCACACATAAAGGCTGAAATACACTTACACGACCAGATTCCGTGAACATGCATTAATGGAGCGATGTCAGAGTGAAGGAGCTTTACAAAGATGACAGACTCAAGCAGTCGGGGGTTGGGTGCTTTGCTCAAGGGCACCTCTGCCTTGCCCAGAAGGTGAACTGGCACCTCTCCAATTACCAGCCAGACCTGCACACTTTTGGTCCACTCCAGGACACTCTCCAGCTCACAAGCCAAGTCCCAACAGACTGAACCACTGCTGCCCCATGTTTGCTCATCAACATCAACCCACCTCTGGTTCTGCTGGAGGTTTCTGCCTGTTAAAGGAAGTTTGTCCTTGCCGCTGTAACTTGCTAAATTGCAAAGTGCTTTGCTCATGGTGGATTAAAAGGAGATTAGACTGAGTCCTGTTTGTAAAATGAGACTGGATCTCATCCTGTCTTGATGTTGGGTCTTTGTTTAACATAGGGTACGGTCTAGACCTGCTCTGTTTGTAAAAGCGTCTCGGGATAACATTTGATGTGATTTGGCTAAAAGACATTCACTTTAGACTTCCCCTGTCAACAAATCATTATGACCTTTCCTAATCCAGACTTTATGTTTGCAGTCTTCGCTGCGTGCTCCCATTTTCTGAAGGACAATGTCATTTTCTCTGATTATAACATGATCTTAAGCAATCATTTTTAATATGGTGGGGGAACATGGCGTCTTAGAGGCACTTCAAAGAATCTCCTATTGCTGGGGACTTAGGATCATTTGATTAGTGAGAGATTTAGCTTCTTGGTCTTTGTGGCGGTGCCTTTCAGCCTCTTGAATGCTGCTTCAACATGGAGATAAAAGCCAACCCCACAGATACAGGGACTGATTCTGGCAGACAGGTCAGCACCAGAATCATTACACTAGCCATTATTTGGATTTATTGTCAGGACTCCTCTTTAGACCAAGAGGAGAGATTTCAAATACTTCAAGGCCATTTAAATAACATGCACGCTACTTGGCTATGAGAAGTAAAACAATGTAAAACCTGAGCATAAAAGACAACAAACAGCTTGTCTGACAGGAAAAAGCAGCTGTGCGAGGCTGTGGTGAGGAAAAAGAACAACATCATGTCAGAGTCCTGTCAGAGAGAGAGACTAATGAGGAAAAAAAAGATGGTGCTCACCGATTCAGATACCTTCCTTGATGTTTTTTTCTAGATTCAGTGAAATGGTGACAGAAGAGGTATTGTGATCTTCTTGAGGTCATGCTTAGGAACATCTTTATTGCTCAGAAATCATCATCGTCCCTCAACAAATAAACCATCTGGTCTAGTCAATGTATCATATGTCCTATGCCTATGACTGTGCCCTTCAAACTTGACCAACAAAGCTGATTCTGATTCTGATAAAGCTGCACTCCAAAACCTAGAATAGGTTTAAAAATCCTCGTCCCACCTTCAAGGCCATAAATGGTCAAGAACAATGACATCTTTAAGAGTAGTGCCCTCTATGCCCTCTAGAACAACACAATGGCAAAATCCAGGCCTACCTGGGGTCCTCAAAAGTACTATGGGACTTATAGCTTTTAATTTTTAGAGCCCTCTCTTTAGAATTATCTACCAGTCTTGGTTTGGGAGGTACACTCCCTCTCTGCTTTAAAGATCAGGCCTAACACTTTAATTTACTCTTAAATGAACATTCCTAACTAGGGCTGGCTCAGGCTTCCTGTGAAACAGCCCCTAGTTATACTGCTATGAGCTTAGACTAACAGAGGACTTGATGCACTAAGCTCCTGTCTCCTCGTCTTCCTCTCTATCATTAATGTCCTCTATTCTGTCATTCTGCATCCATTTGATAGTTAGGTAACATTAGAAGACTTTAGTTGTAATTCACCTCTACATAAAGAAAAATGATTCAATGATGACAGAGTGCAGACTGGTTATTTACTTTGCATGGTGGAGCAAGAACCACTTATTAGGTGTAAAATGATATTTTGATATTCTGCGAGGCCCTTGTCTGAACCTCATAACCTTTTAGATATAAGGTTAATAATTTTCTCATTTACATTTTAATGTTCGAAGCAGCTTTTCCCTTCTTTATTTTTTAATACAGTCTAAAAAAAACTTGAATTGTCTGCATCAAATTTGGTTTGCAAATGAACTTGTCCTGCAGGAATGTTTCTTATTTTGTCTAATGCCAATACCTCTAATATCTGAAACCGTTTTTATGCCATTGAAGCAACATGTAAGCAGTACTTAAACTAAAACTGAGTAAACTCACTCTAACACCTCACTCATGAAGAATAATAACAGCAGAGGTTCATGAACACTGGAAGGGCCAGAATTCCATTTCTACTAGAAAGGCCACGAAAGGTCATTTGGACTGCCAGATTCCAAATTGTAGTATCTGTTATGATTAATACCCGATATAGAGAGTGATGTGTTTATTGTTTCAGGATACACTGTATATTAATACATAGGATGAACCTTTCCCCGACGAGTCACTTTTGTCTGCTTCTTATTCAGATAGATCGTCGGTCTGCGTTGTCCAATTCCTGGAACAACTGTCAGGTTTCCTCAGCATCTCTCTCTTTGAGCTTCTCTTCACCATAATTGCCAAAATAGAGTTGTCTATTTTTCTTAGGTTCCTTTCAAAACTTTTCAAATTGCTCTGTACACTAACTCACCGCCGGTCTCTAAGTTTTATAGAGACAATGAAAGTGGCCAAGCAACCAAGAGGCATATGCCCAGCAAATGTATCAGTGATTATGACTGCCTGTGGCTGAAATAGGTAAAAATAATCATATGATTGTTGCCTTTGTGCAATTTGTATAAATGACATTTTAAATACATAAACACACAACTTTAGGAAAATCTTGTATCTTTAATTCAACAAAGTTACAGGACATATAAAGGTGGAAACAGTGTTAACTCTTAAAAGCTTTTCATTAAGTTACAACAAGACTCTTTTAGAAAGGCAGGAGGTGAACTCCAAAGCTAGGAGAAGGGGAGTTGTTGATAACAAAGAAGACATCATGTTTCTGAGGTGCTTTTTGTTTCCACAGTGACCAGTTTGTACAAGGGGATTGAGAGCAATATTCATCAGCACAGGTGTATAGGATGATTATTTTCAAATCAAGGGCCCTAATTAAAGGGTCTTAAACGCACGGTCTAAAGCACTTGACGCAAAGTGACTAAAGGCAGATCCGGCTACATGTTGCAGTTAAGCAGACCACAATCTGGATGCTAAGTGAGGTTCGAGGCGAAAACAGGTTGGATTAAGTCCCTTGATTCTGGAAGGTGTGTTTTGGGCTTAACATGAATCAAACCAATCAGTGCCTCTGCTCTCATTAAATTTTACAAGCCAGGTACACCTGCCAAAAGACTTTACCTGGGTGTACAACAGGGCGCTAGGTTGAGATATCATATTCTATCTTTATGTAGTGTTTATTCTCATTCATTCAAAGATGACATCTTTCATGTAAAGATGTTTTCTCATCAACAGAAGCAGGCGGGTGAGTCTAGTCTTCCCTCAGGTGGTATTTTTGATGAGCGATGCACTGAGTCAAACTTTCACTCAAGTAATGCATTCTTCTTTCTTAAATTGTTGGAGGAATTCATCATCAATATGTACCATTTTTTTTATATTTTGTCAATCATGTCAACTGTGTTAACCTTTCTTTACACACAGATACAGAATAGATACATCCACAGAGATTGACTTTTAGTAAAGACTGTATTTTTCACCTCTTTGTTATATCACACTCCAGCTGGATGCAACGTTAGAATGTGTTTTAAATACTTCACTGTATTCACTTGGGGTGTTTCTACAAAGTATTGAATGCAAATGTATTTACCAAGTATGTTCATTGAGAGTAAACTTGGTGTGCTTCCAGCTGTGCATAGCAAGGTCTGTAGATTATGTAGAGCACTGGGTCCCAAAGGAGGCGATGCAGCACCCTTGGGTTTGTGTGAATTTGCTCACAGTGCCACAAAATATGCTCATTTCCATTTTTCTGCACCACATCAATTACGTCTGTCTTTTATGCTCAGTTAAAAATGTTATCACAGATTTAATTTTGAATCTCTTGAACTGATGTCTTCAGTGTTGTTTCAGCTGAATAGGTATTTTGAGTGCTGCAAACATGGGGGTTACCATGTGGAATAAAGGTATAAGAGTAGGACTGGGCGATAATTCCATAACAATAATTATCGTGTTATAATTTTTTCTCTTTAAATTTGATATATTAAAATCTGTAATAACACCTCACAACCACTGGAAATGGAGGGGCACTAATATGCCTTAAAAGCTAATTGCCATCCAACAACAGACAGAAAAAGAAGACAGCATTGAACAGCCAATCATGTCACAGGGTCAGAGGTGGGCGGTCTTAAAGGCTCATTAAATATACTTTCAGGATGTGGGTAAAAGAAGAGCACGGAGTAATTATGATGCATCCACTGCAGTGTGGGAAACACTATCACTCCACCTGTAACCCCTAGTAATCTTAAAACGGAGTGCACTACTCAAAACAATACTCTATTGAACTGATACACAGAATACAATTTGATATATCTATGTTTTGAATTTAGAGCAAATGATCTCAAGCTGAAAAAAAAAAGACTCTACAAACTAAAACTTCATCAAAATCTCATCTTACACAAAAGACCTGCTTCCTGTTAGCACCGTCAAAAATTATGGATTCAAGAAGCTTATCAGAGAGTAAATTCCAGATACAAGATAAACCATCTTCAACTTTCACTCAAAACCAAAAATCTGCATTTAAATTTAAATGAAATGATGATTTCATCTATCCTGATAATTATCTATATTGACTGATATAAAAAATGTTATCGTGGTAACATTTTCTAATATTGCCCAGCTCTATAGAAAAGGATGATGTATTGGTTGATTAATAAACTATAAGCTACTTAAAGGCAAAGGTAGATCTGTATTCATGTATCAGCTATAACAATCTTACTTTAGCTTTTAGTTAGCTTCCAGTTTTTAGTTTTAAAGTCCAGAGTCAAAATGTGTAGCACAACCTACACTGATTACCCACCCTGCACTAATTTACATCCCTTCATATTGTTCATGTTAAAGGATTAAAATGAAAAATTTGACAAGTGAAGTCGTTCTTTTTATAGTTATTTTAAATTAATCAATACCCGTCTGAAGTCTGTAGACTGGGTCTAAAGCTTGAGCCAAGAGTTAGCTACTCTTAGTGCTGACTGTTTAAAAAGTAAAACAGTTTTCTTGGCTTTGAGGAAAGGTTTTAAAACTCCACCTCTAAAGCTCACCTTTCATCACTCTGTTATCTATTTTAGTGAACCCTGCAGAGGTGGCCCTGCAGGCGAGGGCACCTTGTGTGCTGGGTTGTGCCATACACACTTTTGGTAACACAGAGGCTGCATCAGAAGCAGGTTTTTGTTACTTTACAGCAGCCTGAATCAGACCTACTGCTGTGCAGATGCCATGTTTGCATAGTTTTATTCACATCAGCAGGGGGGAGCAGACGGCTGTCAGTGAAACATGCATGTTGGATGTGGTTACAGGAAATGCTGTCTACTCTCTAATCCAATATCAACTTGCTCTGGAAATGTGCAGACGAAGTTCGTTGTTTTCACACAACATTTACATTGCCATATTTGCCTGACCATGTTGTCACATCTTTGCATTCATTGATACACTAATCATTTGTAAGATCTCATCATGCAGATTTATTTTTAAAGGGTTAGTTTCTCAGAGAAGTTTAAATTTGTTAATTGCTTTTAAGATGATTGATTGACAGCTCTGTGGACACATACAAGCTCCTGCAGCTGAGTAGAGGAGGAACAATCTTTGTGAACGCTAACACAAGAGTCATTGACCTTTCCATAAATAAAGGATTCTGCTTCAAATCAACACATGAATCTGCGCAGCTGTGGACTGTACCCACCTGAGGGATCTTCTATGTTTTATCGATAAGTTAAATGCGTGTTTTGGTGAGGGGGGAGGCTGTAACGTCTGCCAGGTCGCTTTTGCACATGCCTTGGCTGCCCCTGCACGCTATGTCGGCACCAACAGTGGCGGCCTTTTGGCTTCAAAGCTCATAACAGGTGGAAATGAAGGCACATTTCCCATTCTATATACAGTCAATGATGTACATGTGGAGTGTTAGAAGTGTTGTGGCTATGTGAGGGCTACAGGTGTGACAGAGAGAGGAGCAGAGTGAACACAGCACGCAGGATGAAGCAGAAACAGAACCCAGAACCTTCCAGCAGGTTTGCATAAGTCACATTTTTACATTTTTTACAGTACAACAACTGTGGCATTTAAGGGCAGACAATTTAGACGATACAGTAATGATGCTGATTCAAAACCACATTCAAAAAGTCCAAAAGAAATGCAAATGCAAATGAAAAAAACATGCTGCAAAAAGCCAAAACAACTGCATAAACAAATGAGCTGCAAATACATAAATGATGCCTGATCACAAAACTCGAAAACAACTGCAAGCGATCAACGCTGCAAACCCAGACTTCACAATAGTGCTCCGGGCCTGTAGGGTGTTATCTTATTATTGAAGAAAAATGCAACATGCTACATGTAATGCATTATGTATTATAGAAAGAAACGATATAGAAATCTCAGATTATTAACTTCAGACTCCTCTTTCACTTTTCTGTGATACTGTCCTACTGTTAGTGGTATACACACTCATGTGTCCAGCTAAATGTGGATATTTTACAGTTATGATAGGATGTTTCTTATGAGATTTCAAATGCAGAGCAGAGTCAAGAAAGATCTGCTTAAGAAGTTCAAACAGTCCCAAAAACCTCCCAATGTGTTTGGGCTCAGGCTTCTTTAAGTGACAGCACAAAAGCTGCAGGTATCCAGGAGTGTGTGGTTAATGTTTATTAATAGCAGCATCAGTGAAATACATCACGTGTCTCCTGTCTGAAACTCTGAGAGTGTCCGCAGTTCACCATGAAGATACTTTCTGCCGATTCACAGTAATGTGAGCTCAGACCGGCCTGACAAAAACTGCTGTGTTGTCAGTCTCACCTAGGACACACACAAACACACACTCACACACACATAAAAGGGGGGGGAAATCATGCATGCAGGCCATCTGTTGCAGTAAACAGCACACCTGACCCTTGTAAACAAACAGAATTCATGCACTTTATACGCTCCTAGTTTCCTCCACACACACACAAACACACACAAAGCCGAGAATTAATTAAGGCAGGTAAATGTGCAACTGTGCACAACGTGAGGGTTCAATAAAGGTCTCATGCCACTCAAACTCATGTGGCGCTACATCGGTGAAACCGTGTTACGTGTGTGTGAACAGAACCAGTTCTTTTACACCCAGCAGCAAAGGTAATCAGAGGCCATTGTGCAGGATTAAGCCTGTTTAAGTCTGGGTCCATTAGCAGATGAATGATGACAAAAGAGGCCTTTCTCATCCCCTAAATCGGCTGTCAAACTGACACTGCCTGGGTGTGATGTAAGAGCCATAAATCCTCTGAGCCATGCGCTGTAATTTGAGATAGGAAGGGATGTAATGAAATAAGAGATATTTCTTTCTAAATCACCGCCTTTTGGTGACCTCACTTTGCCTGCTGACTCGGACTCGGAGATACGCCGCTTTGAAGTCGTGGTCAACAGACAGGAGATCAGAGACAGAGGCAGGAAAGGAGGAGAAAATGAATTACAGTGAAGCTTCCCAGAACTCAGGCTCCTGCAGGTTCAAGCTTTTGTTAAGAAAGGAAAATGTCTACAGAAAGACGGACTGTTGCTTACTTTAACTTATTGCAGTTTCTGGGAGACGGTAATGATGGCAATAAAAGAGAGGAGATCAGAGGGAGGTTTGTTTGCAAAGGATGGACATGAGAGGAGTGACAAGCAGGACGGGGAATGTGGGTAATGAAGTAGGTGAGCTCACCAAACAAGAGCAGAAAAACAATAACTAGGATAGCTTCAGGCTGCAAAGATCTGGGTTCACGTACGCTGCAAGAATATGGATGTTCATTTTTTTTTATCCCACTGAGATGGACTGACATTTCAAAATTACTCTAACAACATGCGATCAGTGAACTCAGAGTTTTGGTAGGATCAGCTCAGGTCTTCATGACGAATCTCAAGAAAAAGTATTTTAGGAAAAAGAGGCATGAATGTAAAATGTAAATTTTTCAAGAACAAAACAAGAAGTAACCTCACATTTTGAGACTAAACATGGTGTGTTCACTTCTGCCATTTTGCTGTGTTTTGTTGACCTGTCACTACAACATGGCTCAGTGCTCATCAGCTCCAGAAAACAGCATCAACAACACTGCAACGAGACAATCATCTAATTATTGTCAATTAAGTTAATCAGCAACTAGTTGTAGAGCTATCTTGGCGTTTAAACCAAGCGGCAACCTCTGGCAGCGAAAATAAACATGTTTACAGCCTGGTTCAAAAAATTTGTTTCATCTGAATAGCTAATTTCTCTATTGGCACACACTTTACAGGGGGGTGATTTTTTTCAGAACTCAGCAGTTTCGAAGATACTAAGATTATGAGTTTTCCATTATTACAGGCACAGCTGACTTGATTGACAGGTGGGCAACCTGTAGCTGTTGGCGAGGAGGCTCAAAGCCCGTCTCTTTACCTCACGCTCGCTCAACAGAAGTTAGGTTGAGTTCAGCATTTCCAATATGGCTACTGCCGACGATTGGCTTCAAAACAGCGCTGCAGAAACAGATGAGTGACATCACGGATACTGCGTCCATTTATTACATAGACTATGGGTTAAACTCATTTCACTACAACTCTGTGAGGGATGACTGTTTCTAAGGCTAATCTGTTTTGGTTATATAAAAGCAAAGAACTGGGCATAATTGGGCATATCTAGGGCGTAGTTAATTTGATCTCCAGGTGGTGCTGTTCTAGCTGCTTGCAGGGAGGCCAGGCTATGGCCTCAACTCCACCTCTTGGTTTGTAGATTTACCAAAGATCAGTTTTGGTCAGCATTTCCCGATATGGTGACTGCCATCTTTGGGCCTCTTCAGAGACCAAGGGCAAAAATGTACCAGTGCAAAAAGCTAATATGTAAGTGTTTCTTTTCTGACAAAATAACTTTCTGTTTTCTTTAAACTTCCAAACAAATCACTCACTGTAAATATTTGTTCTGGATAAAGTAAAAAAGGCTTATTCTTCATCATACGTCACATGTCTTGTCTGACATGTATCTCCTCACAGAGGCTACAGGAAGGGATGTGAGGGTTTAGCCATCTAAACAATAAATGTCTTCACCTTTGCTAGCCGGCACAAGAGTTACTTCAACAAAGTTATATCTTCATTGTTGTAGGCCATCCTTGGTTAGTTGCTATCGTCATATTGCATTAGTGCTCTACCACCCTGATGTAAACAAGCTCAGATGATAAATGACATCTCTCATTTTGCGTTTAACGTTAGCTATGCATCTAGCAAATGTAGATAAAGTTGTGTGCAGGATGTTTCTGGTGAAAGTGATACATAACCAGTCAAATGGATCAAGATGGCATGCAGATGTAAACCTACAAGAAGGCTCAAAGACAGGTGGTGATAGCTCTGTTAATGTTAGCCAAACCAATATGACATTGTTTACCCAGAGACTGTGATCCAGCTTTTAGCCGTGCTAAATTAATACTTTTTTACTTTGAGTGTTTTCTGTGTTTTCTTACCTCCAGACATGTTTGTTAGCCTGAATTTAATTTCTGTTGAAACACATAGGAAAGAAATAGCTTTGGATCACCCCTTGCAACAAGCATTATAAACGACAATAGAGAAATCTTCAATCTTGTGGCTGATGATCTGGTTTGCTTTTTTAAGTCATAAAAAGACATCACTGGTGTCTTATGGTACAAGGTGTCAGTGGCTAGTATATTAAATATGGTAAAACTGCAAGAAATAAGAAGCTACTTGAACCCCTATCTTAAAATGAAGCTGATTTAATGCTAACATCAGATTCTGTAACTTTATTTCCACAATGTACAACAACTCATGAAAATACATCCTTAGAAATAACTTAGCCAAAGAGCTGAAGGACAGCAGCTTCATGAAGAGAGCTCCAGGAGTGTGTGGTTAATGTTTATTAATAGCAGCATCAGTGAAATACATCACGTGTCTCCTGTCTGAAACTCTGAGAGTGTCCGCAGTTCACCATGAAGATACTTTCTGCCGATTCACAGTAATGTGAGCTCAGACCGGCCTGACAAAAACTGCTGTGTTGTCAGTCTCACCTAGGACACACACAAACACACACTCACACACACATAAAAGGGGGGGGAAATCATGCATGCAGGCCATCTGTTGCAGTAAACAGCACACCTGACCCTTGTAAACAAACAGAATTCATGCACTTTATACGCTCCTAGTTTCCTCCACACACACACAAACACACACAAAGCCGAGAATTAATTAAGGCAGGTAAATGTGCAACTGTGCACAACGTGAGGGTTCAATAAAGGTCTCATGCCACTCAAACTCATGTGGCGCTACATCGGTGAAACCGTGTTACGTGTGTGTGAACAGAACCAGTTCTTTTACACCCAGCAGCAAAGGTAATCAGAGGCCATTGTGCAGGATTAAGCCTGTTTAAGTCTGGGTCCATTAGCAGATGAATGATGACAAAAGAGGCCTTTCTCATCCCCTAAATCGGCTGTCAAACTGACACTGCCTGGGTGTGATGTAAGAGCCATAAATCCTCTGAGCCATGCGCTGTAATTTGAGATAGGAAGGGATGTAATGAAATAAGAGATATTTCTTTCTAAATCACCGCCTTTTGGTGACCTCACTTTGCCTGCTGACTCGGACTCGGAGATACGCCGCTTTGAAGTCGTGGTCAACAGACAGGAGATCAGAGACAGAGGCAGGAAAGGAGGAGAAAATGAATTACAGTGAAGCTTCCCAGAACTCAGGCTCCTGCAGGTTCAAGCTTTTGTTAAGAAAGGAAAATGTCTACAGAAAGACGGACTGTTGCTTACTTTAACTTATTGCAGTTTCTGGGAGACGGTAATGATGGCAATAAAAGAGAGGAGATCAGAGGGAGGTTTGTTTGCAAAGGATGGACATGAGAGGAGTGACAAGCAGGACGGGGAATGTGGGTAATGAAGTAGGTGAGCTCACCAAACAAGAGCAGAAAAACAATAACTAGGATAGCTTCAGGCTGCAAAGATCTGGGTTCACGTACGCTGCAAGAATATGGATGTTCATTTTTTTTATCCCACTGAGATGGACTGACATTTCAAAATTACTCTAACAACATGCGATCAGTGAACTCAGAGTTTTGGTAGGATCAGCTCAGGTCTTCATGACGAATCTCAAGAAAAAGTATTTTAGGAAAAAGAGGCATGAATGTAAAATGTAAATTTTTCAAGAACAAAACAAGAAGTAACCTCACATTTTGAGACTAAACATGGTGTGTTCACTTCTGCCATTTTGCTGTGTTTTGTTGACCTGTCACTACAACATGGCTCAGTGCTCATCAGCTCCAGAAAACAGCATCAACAACACTGCAACGAGACAATCATCTAATTATTGTCAATTAAGTTAATCAGCAACTAGTTGTAGAGCTATCTTGGCGTTTAAACCAAGCGGCAACCTCTGGCAGCGAAAATAAACATGTTTACAGCCTGGTTCAAAAAATTTGTTTCATCTGAATAGCTAATTTCTCTATTGGCACACACTTTACAGGGGGGTGATTTTTTTCAGAACTCAGCAGTTTCGAAGATACTAAGATTATGAGTTTTCCATTATTACAGGCACAGCTGACTTGATTGACAGGTGGGCAACCTGTAGCTGTTGGCGAGGAGGCTCAAAGCCCGTCTCTTTACCTCACGCTCGCTCAACAGAAGTTAGGTTGAGTTCAGCATTTCCAATATGGCTACTGCCGACGATTGGCTTCAAAACAGCGCTGCAGAAACAGATGAGTGACATCACGGATACTGCGTCCATTTATTACATAGACTATGGGTTAAACTCATTTCACTACAACTCTGTGAGGGATGACTGTTTCTAAGGCTAATCTGTTTTGGTTATATAAAAGCAAAGAACTGGGCATAATTGGGCATATCTAGGGCGTAGTTAATTTGATCTCCAGGTGGTGCTGTTCTAGCTGCTTGCAGGGAGGCCAGGCTATGGCCTCAACTCCACCTCTTGGTTTGTAGATTTACCAAAGATCAGTTTTGGTCAGCATTTCCCGATATGGTGACTGCCATCTTTGGGCCTCTTCAGAGACCAAGGGCAAAAATGTACCAGTGCAAAAAGCTAATATGTAAGTGTTTCTTTTCTGACAAAATAACTTTCTGTTTTCTTTAAACTTCCAAACAAATCACTCACTGTAAATATTTGTTCTGGATAAAGTAAAAAAGGCTTATTCTTCATCATACGTCACATGTCTTGTCTGACATGTATCTCCTCACAGAGGCTACAGGAAGGGATGTGAGGGTTTAGCCATCTAAACAATAAATGTCTTCACCTTTGCTAGCCGGCACAAGAGTTACTTCAACAAAGTTATATCTTCATTGTTGTAGGCCATCCTTGGTTAGTTGCTATCGTCATATTGCATTAGTGCTCTACCACCCTGATGTAAACAAGCTCAGATGATAAATGACATCTCTCATTTTGCGTTTAACGTTAGCTATGCATCTAGCAAATGTAGATAAAGTTGTGTGCAGGATGTTTCTGGTGAAAGTGATACATAACCAGTCAAATGGATCAAGATGGCATGCAGATGTAAACCTACAAGAAGGCTCAAAGACAGGTGGTGATAGCTCTGTTAATGTTAGCCAAACCAATATGACATTGTTTACCCAGAGACTGTGATCCAGCTTTTAGCCGTGCTAAATTAATACTTTTTTACTTTGAGTGTTTTCTGTGTTTTCTTACCTCCAGACATGTTTGTTAGCCTGAATTTAATTTCTGTTGAAACACATAGGAAAGAAATAGCTTTGGATCACCCCTTGCAACAAGCATTATAAACGACAATAGAGAAATCTTCAATCTTGTGGCTGATGATCTGGTTTGCTTTTTTAAGTCATAAAAAGACATCACTGGTGTCTTATGGTACAAGGTGTCAGTGGCTAGTATATTAAATATGGTAAAACTGCAAGAAATAAGAAGCTACTTGAACCCCTATCTTAAAATGAAGCTGATTTAATGCTAACATCAGATTCTGTAACTTTATTTCCACAATGTACAACAACTCATGAAAATACATCCTTAGAAATAACTTAGCCAAAGAGCTGAAGGACAGCAGCTTCATGAAGAGAGCTCCAGGAGAGAGGGCATAGGAGCTGATGGGTATAAAAGAAGAAGAAATGACAGGAGGAGGACGGATGAGTGAGATGAGGACAGACGAGGAGGATGGAAAATGTCAGCTTGTGGATGGAGGAACACAGAGCCCCGCTGCTGCCCGCCCTCCCTCCAACAGTCAGGATCTCTGGAGGGCACAAATTACATTCCAGTTTGACACCAAAGCAGCCGAGGTTCACGTTATGCACCAACACACACAGAAACACACACACACACACACACACACACACACACACACACACACACACACACACACACACACACACACACCTCGCAAATCACACTTATTTCAGTCTGGAGCAGACAAATTCAATTAAACCACCGTGGACTAAATGGGCTTATCTGAACAGTGGGAGCTTGTTACACGGAGCCCTTTAGCTTGTTGTGTGTGTGTGTGTGTGTGTGTGTGTGTGTGAGAGGGGGGGGAGGGAGAGAGAACGCTTTAAGACACAAACCTACAAAACCAGAGCTGGCATGACACCATGTTGTGTGTCAAACGTTGGGCTCTAATTGGAGACCAGGGCTGCAGAGTGATTCTGTCCATTAACACATCACAGCTAACTGACAGACACTGAAGGGTTAAACAGAAGGAATACAAATGACCTCTCTGCTGGCACCATTTTTGCTTCATCCATAGAGCTGGTGTGGTGTTGTTGAGGTTCCAGATATTCCAGATGTACGATTCATTACAGGGAAGACTGAAACAGTTCTATAGCTGGGTTCAGTTCAGGATGTTACTGCAGATCTACATGTGTAGGGATATTTTACCCAGAAGCTGGCGCTATAACTTAAAAGCTTCAACCCTGACATCGAAGGTATGACTGCCAGAGAAGCCACCATCAACGTCCTCTGCATTCGTACCGACACAACTGAAGACTTCCCACCTTCATTGGAGATTGCAAGCATCTCCCTCACTGAGCAAAGCATGCTGGGAAACGTAGTGAGGAGGACTAGGCTGGTGCTGCCACTTTAAACAGCTTGTCTCCCTCATTAGGTCATAAAGACTCCTCAATTCAGGACTTAAAGTAACCAGTTGAGGTGGGTGATGCAGCTCCAAACAAGTCAGTCGAAGATAATGCATCTGTATCTCCCCGCTATTAAAGTTACCGTTAGCTGACTGTACTATTGAGCTGTTAGCCAGCAGGATTACATACTTTATATGGAGGGAAAACAGAGACCTCTGTGTCACGTTGTGGACTTTGCTGAGTGAAATGGGACTCATCACACAGGATAAGGTTTAAACCTTTTCCAAGAAAGTGTTTGTTACAGATTTTACGGTTGCTCTATCTGCAGGATTATTAGACACCAGAATTAAGTGCTCCAGCTGTTCAGTATATGGAGGGTCAAGTGACGTAGAGAAAACACTGATTAAGTCCACTTAGTGCGTCAGGCAGGAGCAGTTCTGTCAAACACAGTAGGACATCACGTGGTCTGATATAAGAACATGACCTCGTAGTTCTTCTGCCCAAACCTTACAAAACAGACCGTTTCACCCGATGTCATTATAAAGAAAGAAAAGCGATGCTGATGCATTTATATGAGACATCATATATCATGCCACCCATGGGTTATGGTTACAAGACACTTTGAAACCAAATAATGGCAGCCGCAATATCAAAAATCCAGACTCAAACTAAGTTACAGTCCGTTTAGAAACAGGCAAGGGGGTGGAGGTGAGCCATTGGGTCTGACAAAGAGCTACATGCACCCAGCTATCACCTCAGCCGTGCCCCTAATTATACAAATGTGTGTGCAACTAGCTTTCCAAAACTGTTATAACCAATGTGTTTCATCAAAATTACAGTATGCTGGATTAAATAAATAAGCTGCAGAGACCAAAAGTGGGGTTTTTTTTGGAAATGTTCTTCCACCTCAAAAACATCGCCCGTCTCCGCCCCTCCCTTTCCTTCACTGCAGCTGAAAGTCTCATCCACGCCTTCATCACCTCAAGACTCGATTATTGCAATAGCATCCTCTACGGTACACCCAACACCCACCTCAACAAATTACAATACATACAAAACTCAGCTGCACGCCTCCTCACTCCAGAGACCACATCACCCCAGTCCTCCAGAACCTCCATTGGCTTCCCATCCCCTCAAGAATACAGTACAAGATCCTACTCATCACCTACAAAGCCTTCCACAATCTAGCTCCCTCATAGCTCACCGACCTTCTGCAGCCATATAATCCCTCCCGCAACCTCCGCTCCACCAACGCCAACCTCCTCACCCCTCTCACCAAACCCAAGCACCGAACCTGGGGGGACAGGGCCTTCTCTGTTGCTGCCCCCACCCTCTGGAACTCTCTCCCCCAACACCTCAGATTCTCTCCCTCACTCACCAAATTCAAATCCGGACTCAAAACACACCTATTTACAAAGGCTTTTAAACTATAATTGATTGATTTTTTTTTTCTTGTTTTGTTTTATTTTTGCTGCCTTGCTTTTCTTTGCTTTTTTTTTTGCACCGTTTTCCTTTGCTTTTCTATTGTATAATTTTATTTTCCTGTAAAGCGCTTGGAGAATCTTTTAAAGCGCTTCTATAAATAAAATGTATTATTATTATTATTATTATTATTAAATGTGGATGTTTTGATTAGAGTGTTTTCAATAACCAGCACTTGTCAAACTTGCAGAAACTCTCGTCACTTTAGAGATGAAGGCCGAGATGAGCGGGGAGAAGAGGAGGGAAGCGTCCGTACAGTGGAAGGTTAGTAGTCAGATTTAGATACAGTTTTTGTTAAATTGGTTAAAATGATCTTTATGTCCCGGTGGTAATCAATACATAATGTGTTCTTAAAAAAGAGTGAAAAAAAGCTGCTATATACAGCCGGAGTAAACCTGGGAAAACACCAACCAATCCCTGCCATCAGGAGCCAAATTATGAAACCAATCAAATCCCATCCTGCTGTTCTGCCTCCTGCGTGTACATTTCATGTTTGTTTGTGTTTTTAACTTTCACTATGATAATGTTTTGGTGTTTTCTTGCCGCTGAGTGAGACATGAGTTGACGTAGTGCAAAACACAAACGATGTGCTGAGGACCGGTTTTGAATCAGTCACAATCATATGGTCGCGAATCAGTTGCGCTTGTGCATGTGAGTGGGGGCGTCGATTTGGAGGAGCTCCAAGGGGAAGGGGGAGGGGTTAGACGGAGTCCTGAGGAAATACTACATTAAAATTCATGCTAGTTTTACGTGGCTACCAACCCTAGCTTTAACTTTGATGATATTAGTTCATATTCTAATGTTTTTTGTTATATTTTTCTTTCATTCATTTCAACAATTATGGTAAATACTTTCCTTGATCTATTCTGATACGAAAGAGAAATGTTTAATGATGGAACAAAGTCAAATCCACGTGACAGTTGACAGTTCACTTTGAGAGCCAAAATGTCCTAACAATAAAGGCTAACTTCTGTTCTGTATTATAATTTATTTTTTTTTACTCTCAAAAATGACGGAATCAGAGTCAATAATCAATGAGAACTGGAGTCGATAAGCAGAACAGGACCGCAACCTGAATAAATAAAATAAAAACTGTATTCAACCCTAGTTAACACACAACAAAAGGCCAGGGGTGGAAGTCTGACTTTTAGGCCTCCAGTTTAAGGGCTGAGCCTCAGTACATGGGGTGCACAATTTAGCTACTGAGCCAGACGAGCACCCTGAGTGATGGATCTGAACGTTTCTGACATATTCAGTCATGCTCTGATGTTCTTAATAATCTAGATCTGGACTTTCATGGTCAACATATCTATTTGTAGCATGTATTTTGTTTGCACATTACAACCGAAAGCTCTCCAACCCTGATAGATGACCTACACAGGACCTAGGACAGTAGGTTTGGTTTATTCCTGTCCTTAACTTCCTCCTTCTTTAGCTACTTGCTCAGTCAGAACTTACTTCAGTGCTAAAAAAAGAGACACCAACTTTTGCTCTAAATGTGATATACATATATATATATATATATATATATATATATATATATATATATATATATATATATATATATATATATATATATATATATGTATATGTAGGTGATGAAATCCCGTCACGTCAGCTCATACACCCTCAGACCTTGTTTCAAATCTGCTGAAGATGCATGTTCACTTTTCATTAAAGAGCTGCTCACTCCAGTCTCCCAGCAGTGACAGAGAGGTGATGATACTGCAAAGAGCTGCAGACACACTCCAGTCACCCCCACGCTCTCATGGCATGGGAGGAGCAGTCAGAGGAAGTCACAACCTATCACATCTTCACCCATCTAATGAGCACCCTGAGTGTGTTATGGTGCCCACCCTCCCTTCACCCTGAGGGATACGTGTTAGTGCGTGTTGGGGTAGTGCTTATGTGAGAGTTCATGTCGCTAAATAGTCTGTGTGTTAGTTTTTAAATAAGCCTGTGTGCATGTAAATGTGAAATCGTTTGTGTGTTTATGTGCCACATGAGTGTGTGTGTGCGTCATTAGCTCTGCCATGCTTGCTTCAATCAAGAGAGATGTTGCGCTCCAAATGAGGCGAGGAGAATCTTCTGTTCTCGTCCTCTGTGATGAACAAAGACGAATCAACAGTCATTTATGCCGGAGCCTGCTTTGGGTTCTGGCTGTGTAAGGCGCCTAATGAGTTTTGCACGCTAATTCTTACAATCTGATTCAGCACATATCCACTCAGGGCTGGCAACAACCCCAGCTGGGCTCGGGAGAACAGCGTCGCCCAACAAAAAGATGCTGTATCTCAAACCGACGTGTTGTTGAGGATTGCATGGCTTTCCTTTTACCTCTGCAAATCTGACAAAACAGTACTTATTTTAGCAGCTATAGTCTTCTTTGTCCTTTATAGTGTTCACCTTTAGCTTTAGTCTAGTTTTAGTTAATAGAAAGTCATTACATAGTTATTACTTCGAGTCGAAACATTTTCTCTCTTTAAACTCATTCAGTTAGCCCAATGGTTTCCAAACTTTTTCAATGGGTCCTTCTTTGCCTCTGATAAAGACGTTGGGGTAAATAAGCAGGCCGCTGCTTTAAGTAAAATGTCTTTTTATATTTGAATCAGCACATATAAAACTGGTTCAATGGAAAAGTCATGGGATGAAAATTGTTTAGAAGAACAAGGCTTTGGAGGGGTTCTCCTCTTTTACTTTTGCTTTTCTGCCTATGATTATAACATCAGACTTCCATCAGACTTATGTCTGGTCTGTCAACATCCACCGGCTGTATGTTCAGAATGCAGCACGGAGCAGGACCGCTGGACAGCTGGAGTCATGTGACCGAGGTTTTCCAGCTGTACTTACTGAATCAACAATTATCCTCTTCCTCTCCTCATCCATGTTGTCTTTATGGTCCTCTGAAAACCTCTGACCTGTTGACTCCAGGCCTGGCTCCGCTCATCATGATGGTTTGTTGTTGTAGTTAAGTGAAATACGATCTAGCAATAACACGGAGTGTTTTATTCTGAAAATTAACAGGATGTTTTAATTTTGATTTGGTGCCTGACTTCCTGTCTTGCTAGATATGCTCTGTTGGAATTGATGCGTCGTGCTCATAGACTGTATAAAATATGGATGTAGTATCCGTGACGTCACCCAGCTGTTCCTGAGAGCTGTTTTGAAGCCAATCGACGGCAGCAGCCATATTGGAAATGCGGAACTCAACTAGGCAGAGTGTGACGTAGTGTGAGCCTCTTAGCCAACAGCTGTGTTCCCGACTGGGAGTCACGTCAGTTATAACCTTATATGGGCAAAAACTCGAAATCTTAATATCTTCTGAACCGTCACGTTAGAAAAAAATTCACCCCCCGTACAGTGTGTGACATTAGAGAGATTAGCTTTGTAGGGCCAAGCCGTTTTTTGAACCAGGCTGTAAACATGTTTATTAATGCTGCAAAGATCATCTTTTTCCCATGAATGTCTATGTGGTCTATGTGTTTCTGCAGCCAGCCTCAAGCGGATTCTCAATGTATTGCAGTTTATAACACTTCTGCATGGGCTTTATCATTTGAGACTGGAGGTTGCCGCTTGGTCGTGCTCCGGCATCCGGTAAAAATAGAGGTCTTGCATATCTAATCCAGAGGGCTCCGACTTGCAGGATCAGGGACGCAGCTGGAATGCAACAGAGCTGATGCTGGGGAAGTAAACTGTTATATCATGCTTAGTTTGTTTTCTTGTGTATTTATCCCACTTCCTGTTTTATTTTTGTAGCCCTGATGTCCTGGTGTCCTGGGGCCTTATGTACAAAGGGTGCATACGCACAAAAATGTGGCCCTTTTTCACGTAAAAGTTCAGATGTATCAAGATTGAAATGACTGTGGAAATGTGCGGTGCCTCACGCCAACTCCATGGCTGGCGTATGCACGATTCTATAGCTATTGATCCTTGCGCACAGATTCATACATATGGATATTTTTGTGCGTACAAAGTTTTCTGGATTTGAGCGTACACCATGTTTCAGTAGGAAATCCACGCAAGTCTTTGTACATGAGGCCCCTGGTGTCCTGGTGTCCTGGTGTCTGATGCTACTTTCTTCCATTGTTCTGTTTCTCGCCTTTTTTCCATACACACCTCTGCCTCCTTTACTAACCAGGCCTGTATACTGTATATACCCCTGTGCTTCCACCTATCCTCTGCCAGATTGTCATTGTAACCTAATGTGTTCATGGGTTCAAGCCCTCTTTTCTCTGTTTGCCTGCCCGGCTTCTGACTTTTCTGTGGATTATTGGATTGTGATTTTGTGGATTTTCCCTTGCTGGATTTGTTTGCCTTTGCTGACTGGCTTACTGTGTGTGACCTCTGGACTGTTCTAGTAAAGCTACCTGTCTTCTGAACTGCCTTTTGTGTCCTGGACTTTTTCTCTGCACCTGAGACCCAGTTCTGACCTTAATTGTCACATAAACACATTGATTAGAATAGAAACCTATCAGATCTGGTGCCATGACGAATCAGAGTTTGATCTAACACAGATCCAGTGGAATTTAATTGTAATTTTTTTTACACTTTAATCAGTTGCATTGTTTTGAATTCTATTTGATAAAATACACAAAGAAAAATGCACTATCTTACCACTTACGATTTAGCAACCAGCCAGCAAATTTAAACCCTTCAGCCGCAATATCAGACATTCAGAACAACTACTCTCCAGTCCAGTGTAGCTTGGGGAACCGAATTGAGTGACCAAGTAAAAACCAGGACGGTCTGTGATAGGTGGTGAATGGGTCAAACATGTAGGCCTTTGCAGGACTGTGGTTAGACTGCGATATGCAACAGTTAGAAAAACCTTTGAACAGTCCCAAGAAAGACACTATCTGGTGTATTTGTGTTGCAGGGGAGCCATGACATCTCAGTAGGTGACAAACTGGCATAAGAATATGTTGGTATACTTTGCTGTGAAATTCAGAGATTAAGTAATCCACAAATATTCTCTTCAGAACCACCTTGAATGTAATCCCACTATGAAAAGTACTTTATCCTCCCTCTGCTGCACATTTCTTCTCTGTTCATCATAAATGTGATGTGTGATGAAGATCAGGTACATTATGAAAGGACGAATTTCATCTCAGGCCACGTCACAGCAGGCAGACAGCCTGAGGGTCACATTAGTTTCTGAAGCAGCGTGTATTGATATTACCAGAGCTACTATAAAAGGAGAAAATCACACAGGGCCTTTTCAATTATTTAGTGCACAAAGGCCGCGGTGCAGGATGACCACGGAAGTTAATGACCTCAATTTGTAAAAGCGCCGGCCTTTGATGGAAGCAACTTAATGAAGATTTACACCGGCTCTGAGCGGGGCAGCAACAAGAGGCACAGAGCTGCAGAGAGGAGGCATTACATGCTGCTGCTGCTGTTGCTGCTCCAGTCCAGAGGCAGCGGATGGTAACAGGAAGGAAATGAAAGTAGAATGAATGAAAGTTAGAGGAGACAGATGAGGGCGAGAGGGAAGATGAGGCCAGGAGCGATGCAGAGCTGCAGGATGCAGAGAGAGAGAGAGAGAGAGTGTTCAGGGCTACAGAGCAGATTCAGGATGCATGAGTGAGGTGGTTCAATCAATACTGTGATTCAGTTATTGATGGTTTAAAGGCACCATGAGGAGTTTTTTCAATATTCATCACTCACCTGGAAGTGTTTCTGTTTAGAGGTCTACTGCTAAAGTTTGACAGTGAGACGCAAGTTATCAAGTAGGAGGAGTTTATTTTCTTTTGACATAATGTTTAGTCCTAATGGCCGATACTGGAGCAGGATTAGCAAAAAGATGTACTTTTCTGTTGAAGGATATAGGATATTGGCAACTCAGCAGAGGAATCTGATTCCAATGCTTAGAGCAGCTTCTTTTTCTGCAAAACAATCCTAATAGAATGTTTTCCCAGACAACAATTCAAAGCTCTGTTTACCATTTTTGTCGGACAGTTTTAAAATCATAAAAAGTATTTAAAATGTTAAAAAAAAAAATGTATTTGGTTACAAAATGTAACAACATTTTCTTAGGTTAAGAAATGTAAAAAAAAAAACAACAACTGTTATTTGGTTAAGAAATGTTATTTGGTTAAAAATGTTTAAAAAAATGTTTTATTTGGTTAAAAAATGTTATTAGAAATGAAATACAGAGACCGGGCCACCATCCTTTTTATGTCAAAGTATGTGTTTCTTGTTGTTTAAAATTAACTCTCTCTTCTTTTAAAGGTGTGGTTTAATTCACTGAGAAATGTGAAGTCCTAAAAATGTGTCCTTTTTGCAAGTTTAGTAAAAAGCTAACATACTCTTTGTCTTAGTTTTGCCCAACACGAGTATTTACAGTAATGTAAAAAAATTGGAAAATATAGAAGTTGCTTGAACTTAAACACATTTACCTCTAATGTCATATAATAATTAATCAGACCAGACTGGAATAAATCCTGGAATAAGATCCTCTATGTAACAACAAAAGCACAGAGAATCGGTTTGAGTCGTGAATCGATGTGAAGCATATGAGATATTGAAAGATTCACACCCCTAGTTACTCGTCAGGTGTATCAGTACATGAACGTCTCAGCTACAGCAAACCTGTTTTTCAGCAAAAGTATTCATACATGAGCTGATACATTTGTTAAGCAACCAGTTGATAATGAACCTTCCTTATTTTTCATTTCACTTCCGGCTTCTAAAAAGCTTTTTGGAAACTTTCTGCCCATCGTCACAAGAAACAGTCTTTAAACCTGAAATGCTAATTTATGGAGAGTGAAACATCTAATTATAGAAGATTAAGTTTCATTTTCCTGCTTCCCACAGTTCCTCCAGAAAATGTTAATGTCGTTCTCTACAGCCAAATATTCAGCTCCGTGACGTCCAACATTCAAATTTAACCAAGAAAATCTGAACTGTTCTCTGCGTCAGCAGCGATCTGAGTCATCTGCTGGGACTGCACTCAGTGTACAAGATCTCACTCTGTGCTGTAAAACACAAAGATAAAGACAGATGGGGATTTACTAAAGTGTAACTTCTAATAAAAGCATAGAGTATGTTGCACATGCTGTTAATATGCGTATGTCAGGGGCACTGCTTTGGCTCTGTTAGTGGAGCAGGTGTCCTTTTAGAAGCTATGGTCCTCATCAGACTGGTTGTAGGATCAATTCCAGGTCCCGACATGATATGGTGCATGTCATCCCCTGTTCACTCCCCACATTTCCGGTCTGTTCATCAAGCTGTCCTGTCTTTTAAAGGCTGAAAGCCCCAAATCAATCTTAGAAAAATAAAAGATGTAATTACATTTACAATATGCATCATTTCAGCTTACATGGGTGTCGTTACACCATTTTTAGGAGTGCTATAGCACCCTAACATTTCATCTCAGCACCCCTGAAATAAATAATAACAGTAATAATGATAGTTATTACTCAAAATTAGTTTTGTCCCCTCATGTTAGGATTTACAAAATTATTTGATTTGATTTGAAAGTGTTTATTTTTAGCATGTAAAAAAAGTAATATTTATAATAATAATAATAATAATAATAATAATAATAATAATAATCTCAAGTGACAAAAATCAGATATAAAGGGAAGAATTAAAACTTATTTCACCCCAATGCTTCTCCGTTATTAATTTATTATTAATGGCAAGTAATTTTTTTAACCCTACTGCTTTATATAATAGTGCTATGCACAAATATATATCAAATATATACTGTATATGTACATACATAAATACATATATATATATATATATATATATATATATATATATATATACATATGTACAGTATATACATTTTTAAATATGTATACATATGTAAAAAAAGATAAAAAAATACATGTATATATATCATATACATACACACATATATATAAAAACACATACATACACATATACACATACATGCATATACATTTGCTGATTGCTTCATATAATACTACATAATATAAATGTGTCATAAATGTTCAAATTCAGTCATATGTCTTTATCTTTATATATATTATAGTATATCCTCAAGAGACTGTTGAAAGTCCATTACCGGTTCAAACTACTTTTCTAAATGTTGAAGTGAAATTTGCAGTTTGGAAACTCCAGTGAATAAATGTGAAGGAAAATGATTTAGACAGTTTTTATTCCATAAAATGTATAAATAAATACGCCACATTCACTCAATTGAGCAAGTTCTGTTTAGCTTCAGGGTTAAAAACAGACAACCGGATGTGACGCAGCATCAGTGAGTGCCGCCAGTTAATGAAAATGGATCTAAAAGCCAGTTTTGACAACAAAGAGGAAGAAAATGCTTATTCATCTGCACACGATAGACCTCAAGCTTTTAACTACAAGCCTGTTAGAAGTAAAGAGAGCAGAAACAGGACAGGATTAGATGAATCAGAGTCTCCAGTCTGCATTTCAGTCCTTATTTTGAATTGATAAACAGCAGAACTGTAGAGGAAACATCACACTTAGGGATGCAAATTTTAAGTGTTCTCCGTGATGGATCTTTGGAAACGTTAGCGATCAATTGTGGATTTATCATGAAAGAAGACTTAGATGTTTCCTGTAACAAAAACAATACCAGCTGCTTTTTTTTCCACAGCAACACCTTGTATTGAAGAGCTGCAGATCATATGAATGCGTACAAAATGTTAACACGCTTAATATCAACGTGTGGAGCATGCTCATAAAAATAATCTCAGCAGACACACAGTATTATAAAGCAAAGGCTCAGGCTCCCAATCACTCAGGTGGAGTTAACAGGGATAGCTTAGCTAAACTATGGGATGCTTTGCAGCCTTTTTGTTTGTACAACAATAGTTAGGCTAAAGCAAATTCATTGTGCCGATATACAGCCTAAGGTCACTATTTGGCAGCTGCTGCAAGTTTTAAGGTGGAGTATTTTCTTCAATGTCACTCTCCACGAGTTGGCGTCATGTATCAATCAAAACCACCTTAAATGTCAAAACCATAAGTGACCCTTGTGTTCATTTTAAACAGCCTCATGTTCATTGTTTCTGACAGAAGCCAATCAGAGTCAAAGTAGGGCAGATCAGAATCTTATGTTAAACAGCTGATCGATCAACATGGAGATATAAACATTGCACACCACAGAGTTTTTATAGTGTAGTGTTTTGGCGTGAGATTTGTCTGGGCAGAAAAAGCGTGTGAATTGGCAACCCTGGTTTAACGACATTGTATTGATCCGTTATATTAGTCTACCAAGTTAGCACTTACTTACTTTGTTGAGATCATAGACTGTATAAATAATGGACGTAGTATCCGTGACGTCACCCATCTATTCCTGAGAGCTGTTTTGAAGCCAATCGTCGGTGGCAGCCATATTGGAAATGCAGAACTCAACCAGGCATAGTGTGACGTAAAGGGGCGGAGTTTGAGCCTCCAAGCCAACAGCTATGTGTTCCCGTCCGGGAGTAAAGTGAGTCATGTCCTTATTTAGGCAAAAACTCGTAATCTTAATATCTTCTGAACCATCGCGCACAGTGTGTGCCGATAGACCAAGCCATTTTTTGAACCAGGCTGTAAACATGTTTATTATTGCTGCAAAGATCGTCTTTTTTAAATGGGTGTCTATGTGGTTTCCAGTGTTTCTGTTTCTGTTTATAACACTTCGGTTATAACATGCGCTTCATATTTTGAGACCGGAGGTTGCCGCTTGGTTAAGTTAGAAAAGTTGTACATAAAACTCCACTGAATTTGGAGAGCATCTTCAGTTTGACAACTTTTCAGATCCTTGTTAATAACGAAAAAATATGTTAATATTATATTGTCAATATATCTTCATTAGCTGCCAGGGGAATTATCCAGCCACCCAGCGATATGTAAATAAAGATATCAAATCTATAACTCAATTAAAATGAGCTCCAGGGCTTAATCGCCCCTGCAGCCAGTACACCCAGCCACTATTGTTTTCTGGTAACAGCTGAGTCAGGGATCCTGCGGGGTACAAAACTATTTCCTATGGCCTCAGCTGTAATACAGAGCGCTTAGACTCAGCACTATAGAAATCATTACTGCAGCTGGATGTCTATAGAACAGCAACAACATGGTTATGTTCCAGCTCCAGACAGAGACACAGGAAACATAAAGACATCCTGACTATAGACTTTGACTTGAAGCTGAGCATTGGTGCAAGGGGTTCAGATGTTTGCAGATGCAAATTAAATCCATTACATGACTTTATCTGCACATGTATAGATCTGTTTCATTACTTACATTGACATTACTTGAAGTTTGAGTTTCAAAGGTGGCACAGACTGTACTTATGAACATTGCTGACCCTGAACAGCTCTGTGCAGGTTTTTGTATATCATGACCGCTCTCCCTTTGCTTGATTTAAATAAAGCTATCAAGACACCAGCTGAGAGGAGCGTCTCTGTAACAAAGCAATGAATGTGATGCAGTTTGCTCACCATGTAATGTTAGCCAGGGATATTTTACCGGTTATTTCCGGCGTCACACACTGCAGGAAATAGAACATCAACGCCCCATCCTTAAGTCCTGCAGCTAAAAATAGACACATTAGCAAACACCCAATACCAGCAGCCTTCAGTGGTCAGCAGCTGTGTAGCATCATGATGGACAGCACTAATGCTGGGTGAAGAGCTGCCATGTCTGATGTGTGGGGCACAATGTATCGCCTCCATGTATGCTAATGCATGTACTTGGAAGTGACAATAAACTGATTCTGATTCTGATTTTAAGTTTCATTGTTAGACAGCTTTGTGTTGGAGATGCAGACAGGATGACTCAGTTGGTTCATTGCTTCAGCATTAGACATGATGTTGGCAAACACACCACAATGCAGGCCTTTTCACACATGATAAACGTGCTTTTCTAGATACTTTCTGTCACATTACATAGCTTTACAACTCATTAAAAGCAAGCAGTTCACTGTGGACATGGTACACTCTCATAATGTATTTGTATCCACACAGAAGAGAGACTAATTCCCTAACGAACCAGACTACGAGAAGGTCTGAAACACTATAGAGAGACTCTTTGACGCTGAAGTGAACCGACGTGAGAATTCATCTAGACATATTCAGTAAAAATTCACCAATAGCAAGTGGGCGAGGGTGATGACATTTGTGTCATGTGACCGGTGCAACCCAAGAAGAGTGACATGTGCCATGATGAATAAAAAAATCTGAGGCTAGTTAAGAAAACATGTGTGCATATAGTTTTGATATAAATGCAAAAACTGTCAAGAACACCAATGTTCGTCTGTGGTTGCATCCCCCACTGCCTCCCTCATGTGTCATGGAAGACTTTTCTCTGCAAGGATTGTGTGCTCAAGCAACTTTGGAAGAATTTCTGTAAATGTTGCATGTGTGAAAGAAGCTCAGGATGAACTTTCAGGTTTGTTTTTCCTCCAATTTAACACCCAACATAAATGGATTAACAAAAACTCTTCTGATTGACTGTTAGGTCAAGTGTTCAGCTTCAGTCCTTATCACAATATCACATTTACTTCATGTCAGATAATATCTCTCTGTGTGTGGATGCATTGTGCTGCAGTGCAGCCAGCAGTCGGTTGATTTATGATAGACTCATACTGGTGTGAGTGCACACTGGATTTCCCCCTAGGGGGGCTCTGGGGCTCTGCAGTGTAACAGCCTCTTTAAGCACTGCATACTGCATAAAGCATCACATATGAACAACTAACCATCCTACACAAAGAACCTGCATGAGCAGAAATACACAGAGCCTGGCTCTTAAGAGACGCATGAACTACGCCAACATTTAATTCATTCCAGTTCAAAAGATGGGTAAAGGGAGTTGAAACGGTCCCTAAACACAACACATTGACTCAACACACTCATAGTTAATGCTCAGAAACACATACACAGAGAGAAACAACCAGAAATACCACGAGGGAGCACTTGAGAATATTTAATGGCAGTAAAAAGTCAGGCTTAAAAGCAGAGCAAAAGTATTTCATATGTCCTCTGTCATCTCCGAGCACGACGTCCCCCCTGCTGTCAAAAAGCAGCCTTTTTATAGCCTGCATGTGGGAAAATCAATGTGAACATTTCAGAGATGAGCAGTTGTCACATGTGAGCTAATTAAACTGAGCAGACAGCTCTGAGACAGTTCACACATACACACACTACATGTGAGTTGACCTGTCATCCATTACACATTGAAAACCCATTATGTCCTTAAATAATGCCTCTCTCCCTTCTTCACCTTCTCCCCTTAAACATATCACTCTGTCAGTGTGTGTGTGTGTGTGTGTGTGTGTGTGTGTGTGTGTGGGTGTGCGTGTGTGGGTGTGCGCGCGGGTGTGTGCGCGCGTCAGTGTGCGCGTGTCAGTGTGTGGCACTGATCACACCTCTAGGTCACCTGTGTGACCTGCACACCTTGGAGAGTTGCATCATCCACAGTGTCCTGCTTGCATTCACACACAGAGGAGTACACTCCTCCCTCAGTGTCTTACCTCTGTTCCCACGGTTGGCAAATCCTCATGAGCTCTGTGGTGGTTTGTGTGTGATTTAATTCAAGCTGCTCTGAACGTGCTTCAAGCTGGGGTCTAAGCCAAGTTGTGCTCATTGAGTTTAACAATTAATCAATCAATCAATCAATCAATCAATCAATCTTTATTCATATCACGCCAAATCATAACACAGCTAATCTCAAGACTCTTTCCAAACAGAGCAGGGCTATACAATACTATATTATTAAGACCCAACATCAAGACAGGATACGATCCAGTCCCATCTTACAGACAGGACTCAGTCTGATCTCATCTTAATCCACCATGAGCAGAGCACTTTGCAGCATTTAGCAAGTTACAAGGACAAACTTCCTTTAACAGGCAGACACCTCCAGCAGAACCAGACTCATGTTAGACACACATCTGCTTTTGAGAACTTGTCCTTGAAATACCTCCGTTAAATTAAACCAAGGTCATCTCTGGGGGGACCAGAACAGACAACCCGTTACAAACATGGACAAGTGTGCCGTCAGTAGATCGCCATATTTGACAAACTCTGATCAAACTTTGATATTAAAGACAAATGTGGAAGTGAACTCCAGCCTAAAATAAACATAGCTGCAGCAACACATGCAGGAAGAAGTGTCCGAAAAAGAAACAGTTGCTATAAATGCAAACGTTAAGGCTCATCATGTATCACACAGGTTATATCTGACTACAACAGCTGCTGTTCATTCCCTTATATTAGTTTGTGGCAACAGTTGTATCTCAGATGAAGCCCCAGCAATCAAACTGAGCAGACAGAGGTTATAAAAGTAAAATCAAAATATAATTAAAAGCAATAAGTATGTGGACTTTTACATTGTGTAAGTACAATAATTACAAGGCTCAAAGGATAACATCAGTTAAAGGACAATAAAAGACTTTCATGAATATTTCTTTTGTGTTTGCTGGTCTATCTGCTCATCCTCAATCATCACTCAGAGCTTCATAATCAGTCGACCAATCATGTTAGGTGTTCAACCTCGATCCAACATTGTCCATGTTGGTTATTTATTTATTATTCTAATTCAGTTTATATATATCTTAAATTCTGTTAAAACATTCCCCACCATGTGCGTTCGTGTACTGTCTCTACAAAAGACACTAGTCACGTGACTCAGCCTCGTCCAGTCTGCGACATGAAGGGAAACTAGGAGCCAACTGAGCATCTGGAGAAGCTTGTACCAAAGAAAAATGTTGTGTCTGTTATTTGGACACATGTTGGCTTGAGTAAAGTAGACACCAAACAAAAAGAAGTAAAGAAGAAGTAAGAAGACTGTGGGAAAATAGTTTCAGAGATCAAAGATAAAACCATCAATGTGTTTCATCACTTGGAGCACAATCACGTTTTCAAATGTGAACAGTGCATGGCACAAAAAACTGAGAGACTGACCAGTGCCCAGCAGTGAGCGCTTCCACAGAGCAGATGTTGATAACAGAAGCATGAAAAAACGCTACACAATATGAGAAGGATTCGGAAAGAAGAAAAAAGACATCAGCTTCAGTAGCTGTGCATATTAACAGGACAAACCTCTTCAATGAACTATGTGGACAAAAATAAATCAAATAAGAATAATCTTTCATTAATCATACTCAAGTTATAACACTGAATTAATGGTGATATTGATTTGCACACTAGCACCACCCTAATAGCACCAAAAGCCTGGAGTTAACCCTTAAGTTACCTTGTTAACCACAGACCCTGTTTCGAAGTACAGGCCCCAGGAGGGACGGCACTTTGATCAATTACAGGAAGGATGTAATACCAGAGATAGTGTCTCTCTTTCTGTCTTAACAACTCCACAGCTCCAGTACACTACTTCAGTCCCTGTGAGGAGGGTGTTGTTCACTAAGCTATTAGGTGTGCAGCATTGTCTAAGACATATATAACAAAACTAAACCAGACTGCTGAACTGAAGTATTTGGACCACACTTGCACAGCTGCATTTTTCCAGTTTATGGTGAAGTCTTTGGCTCAATGAACGAGAAACCTTAATGTGCACTAACTTTCCTGAAGACACATGGACAAGACATCAAATGTTTGGTTTGCTTTGATGATACAGTCATGTGAGGAGAGCAAACAGCTAACAGTATGCTGTTGTTTGCGGTTTTTACCTCAGGCTAGTATAAATGTGTCGTAAAACAGCTAAAGCTAGGAAGCTGCTAAATGCTAACGTAAGCTGCAATCAGCTGATGGGTTTGAAATATGTCTTTCAACTTCAAATGTGTCTTGGTCACTCTGGGTTTTCACTATCCATCGTCTTTGTAGTTGCTTATGAGCAACAGTTTCTTATTCTCTAAGTTAATAAAGTGTGTAAGACATGATAACATCTGACCTTTCACCCTGAGCGTGAAAATGTCCGGTGTCTGAAAATGGACGAACAGACTGACGTCAAAGAGACCTTTGAGCCTCAAATGTCTACATCATCAGTTCATCCCACAGAACGATATAATGGTCAGAGAGATTAATAGGAGAGTGTGACTTTAATGAGAGATCATGCTGTGACCTCTGACCGGCAAAGTCTGAGCAGTTAATCCTTGAGTCATTGTGGATATTTTTGCAAAAGTTGAAGGATTGTTTTTCCTCAGGGATTGCTGTGATGTCTGCTTCACAGGAATGGGACTGACAGATGAACAACGAGAAACATAAGCCCCCTGGACAAGGATGTTGTGGGACAGTGGCAAAAAGCAAGCTACCTTTGCTTCCCTGACATGTATGGCTTATTTATCTACCTGACCCTGATGATGAATGCTGGAAAACAGGAAGTTAAGACTGAGCAGAAACACTGGCCAAAGGATTGGGGCGCCAAAACTATTCATTATTGAACGATGAGAGGTAAAAGCTTGTGCTCAGAGGCTGCTGTCTTTTGTTTGTCTCCATTCAAATGTTTTGCAGAACAGAGTGATCATTGAAAGCGATACCCTCACTGTATGTTTTATGTCATGTGGCATGAATGGTTATGGATTGAAGTAGAAGAACAAATTACCCTGTGCCTACCGTTGTACAGACTCTGGTGGTGGGAGGCCATCTCATCTCCGGCTGCTGGCCTCCTCTGACCTCCGTCCCTGCTGGGGGAGTTGCTATATCTCCCCTTCCCATGCTCCCCCCCTGGGCTGTGCTGATAGTGATGGTGGTGCCGTATAGACTCAGGGCTACCCACAATCACCCGTCCTTTCCTCAGGTGCTCAGGCGTCACCATCGCCTGCTTGGCCTCTGGACTCCCACAGCCGGCCCCTGCTGTGTGAACCTGCCGGTGTCTCTGACTCAGCTCGGGGCTGGACTTGGCTGATCCTTTCCCGCAGCCTGGTGACGCCTGCACTGACATGGAGTACTGTTTCTGGGCTAGTAGGTCAGAGCTGCAGGGCTGGTGGTGGGAGTCGCATGGCAGCCTGGTGGGGGACTTGCTGTGTTTCTCCGGGCTGTGACCCCTGAGTCCACGAGGTTCCAAGTTGGTGAGCGATCCCCCACGAGGGCGGCAAGACTGCGGAAAGGTGTGGTACTCAGGGGTGGAGCTGTGCCTCCTGCCTGTGGAGTCACACACCTCTCCGGGTTTGTGGTGGTGCTCTGTGGACATGCACCTGGACCCAGGTCCAGGCATGGTGTTGGAGCCCACAGGAGGGGGTTTGAGGTGTGGATTATCAGGGCTATCTGTACTCCCAGCGCTGGAGGTGCTGCTGCCATCACCAACGTCCCGCAGCAGACCAGGTGCTGGGACCCCTCCACCCAGCTGAGACAAGCTGCTCTGACTGTCAATGGAGCTCCTGCGCCCCGGACCTCCTTGCCCAACTCCACCCCCCCCAGCCACGACCGCAGCCCTCTCCTCCTCCAGCATCAGACACACCTCCTTTAGCTCCAGGTTCTCCCGGATGACCTCCACCTGCCGCTGCTCCAGCTCCTTCAGCTTCTGCAGGTAGATGGCTACCTCCTTCCTCATGAGGCCGGCGCTGTAGCGGCCCAGACGCTGCCATTCCCGCGACACCTTCTTCCCCTTCTGCCGGTCATCGTCCAGGAAGCAGCACAGATCCCGCAGCTCCTGGTTGTCCTCCTGCAGTTTCTGGTTTACATCCTGGTTTACACACAAACACACACACAGTGAGGGATTACATGCACACTCCTGATTTGATTGATCATTTGATGAGTGAGAAGTTCCCATAAACTATGATAATGTGTGTGAGAGCTGAAACAACAACTATTTTAACAATTGTTTGGTCTACTTTTACATCAAAAGCTAAATGCTGCTGTGAGGATTTGTTACTTTTAACAGGAGCTCTTGTTTTTAGACTGATAGAAGGAGAAAAACGAGGCATTTAGAGATGTTTTTTTGGTAACTGTAATGATCAATTTTCTACCTTTTCTATGAGGCAACATCTTACAAATGAGATTTCATTGGAAAAAAACAGATCAAAGGTACAGTGTGTGGAAATGGGAATATTAAGTGATATTTAGCGATCACACTCTAAATTAAAACACTCCCTTGCTCACTCCTCCTGTTGGCGAAGTGATGGTGGCCTTTGAGGACAAGAATCTCCTGTGAGGCATGATAAATATGACCGCCCATTCGTCAAGTTTTTACCATTTAGAAACATCAATAACATCAAACTCTCTTGGGAACAACAACAACTCTCCTTCTTCACCACTCAACCAGTGCATTTCACACATCCACTAACAAAGTACAAAATTTGCACATGTTACTAGTTTGTCCTCTCTGTGCTACTGTAGAAACATGGCAGCCTCTGTGAAAGTGGACCTGCTCCTTATGATTCTGATCCGCAAAAATGAAATTAAGTCTGATCTGTTGAATGCCACTGAATCCTACACACTGCACCTTTAATATCATATAATGACAGCTGTCTATGTTAATTTATTGTTATTCATTGTTTCAAAGTTTCTTCTGAATCGCTGCCGTAGATGTCCTGCTGCTGTGGACTTTCCAAACTCCAGCTGATATGGACGTGCTGGACTCCAGCAGCAACAGCTACAACTACCACTACTACTCGTCTCATCACTATCAGCGCTCTCTCTCTTAATCTCCGGCTATCTCTCTTTCCAACCCGAACTCTGTTGAGGCAGATGTGTGTCTAACATGATTCTGGCTCTGCTCAAGGTTTCTGCCTGTTATAGGAAGTTTGTCCTTGCCACTGTAACTTGCTAAATACTATGAGGCGCTATGCTCATGGTGGATTAAGATGAGATCAGACTGAGTCATGTCTGTAAAATGGGACTGGATCTTATCCTGTCTTGTTGTTGGGTCTCTGTTCATAATTTTACATAGAGTATGGTCTAGACCTGCTCTGTTTGTAAAAGCGTCTTGAAATAACGTTTTGGTGATTTGGTGCTATACAATTAAAGCTTGATTGATTCATTATTTCATTCATTATTTCATTCTTGTGGAACTTTCTTGGTTTATTATTTAACCTCAATTGCTGACCAACAGAAAACTGTCACACTGGAACCATTGAACCAGAGAAAAACCACCTTCAGGCCTAAAAATTATCTATTAGATTATTTCTGTCTACTTGTTTCTGAGTACCTCATCTATTTATTAGTGATATAAGATCTATGTATCCAAAAAACTGTATATTTAATTAACCAGAGTTAGAAAGCAACACTACTTAACAGGACAGTGAATATTAAGACCATCATTTGATCTGTTCATGTTCATCATATGGCTGCATCAGGGGGAAAGCTGCAACAAGAGAGAGCTGCAAAAATCCTCTTCCTCCTTACAACACTTCCATCAACACTGCTGTACTCAATGGAAATGAAAAGGACTTTAAAGCCATGTTTTAGAGCTGTCTGCTTACACACTGTTCTAATTGTATATCAAACCCAGTGTGTCTTTGATTCCATGTTACACATGTCATCAGTTTTCCCTATTTTGGGACAAAATTGGCAAACATGTAGTTTGAAATATGTTCGAGGAATATCTAATATATCCACATAACATTCTTTGTCAGGTGAAAACATTTCAAACTTATTTACAGTTACATTCATGCAACAGGTTCTATGATGTTGTGACCTTTATTCGGTAGCCCCTCTGTCCTCACTGATGATATCTGTTAGATTTGAGAGGCTTCCTCTCTTACAGATCCTGCACAGACCCGAATCAGCAAAGTCATTCTTCCCTTGAGACACCAGTACACATCAAAAAAGGGGGAACCTGCTTCATCCTTGCTTCCGGAGCCTCCCACCCATCTCACCTTCAAACTCCGGATCTCGTTCAGGTGCTGCTGGAGCCTCCGGTTCACCTCCCGCATCAGATTTCCGTGCTCCACAATGACGCCCCTCTTCTCCGCCTCTGCCCTCCGCAGGCGCCGCACCAGCTCCTCTTTGCCCCACTTCAGCAGCTCCTCGTCGTTTATTTTGGAGATGTCTTCTGCCGGACCCTCTGCGCTTTTGGGCAGCTGCTGCTGTGCGCCTTTCTCCATCCTTCCAACTCCCGTATGACAGGAAAAAAGTACTGTGTTTGCTGAATTTCAGAGAACAAGACAAACTAAACCAAGCCCTCTCAATACACCCGGGACACTCTGATCCAACACGACTCGGGTTCCCCCCACCCGCCCTCCTTATGCCAGTGGAATCACATCGCTCTCATTTAGGCTGCGCCTCTCTCCCACGCCCATGCCGCAGCTCCGTGTCCGCCCGGTGCTCTGCTGCTGTATCCCCGCTGTTAGAGCATAGCCCGGCATGCTGCTGTGTCTCCGGCTGAGCCTTTGGTCGGCTTGGCGGGGCGGTTTCTCTCCAGGTGCATGCCGGCCGCCTTGCGCACTCCTGCAACTCAGTGCGCACTACCGCTGTCCGACCGCCGGGGAGGAGGGCAGAGTCAGAGTGAGGAGGAGGAGGAGGAGGAGGAGAACTGCAGGGCGAGGTTGCAGGTGCATAGCCAGGAGAGTCAGGATGCGAAGGTGCGTTAGTAAGGAGAACAGACTCTCTCTCCTCTCTAGCTCCTCCACCCGTTTTCCCTCCTCACGGCTCTCTGTCTCGTTGCGCCATCTGCTGTTGAAAAAGTAATACTGCCATAAATTTTAGAAAAACTATCCATGCAGAAATATTACACATCAGTACGAAGTGCTCTTTTATTACATGAACAAATTGCTCTATTATTATTATTATTATTATTATTATTATTATTATTATTATTATTATTATTATTATTATTATTATTCTGGTGTGGCACTTTTGTTACTTTACTTGTATTTAAATATGACTGAAGTTGAACCACACCAAGAAATATGAAGTTGTTTAAAATTTTACACAAACATGTTTCACTGTTAAGCAGATGACATCCAAACCTACATCTCCAACAAAATCCATCACTTTTTCAACCCTTAAACGCTGACCGACTACTTCTATGAATTAAAATAAATCAACATCCATCCATTCAACTGACATCATAAACATCAGCCCTAAATCCTTCATCAAAACTTCTGCCTCACTATTGAAATACCACTCTGTTTCCATCAACTCCACATTCACAACCCTGGTGTAATTCTAGACAGCAACCTTGCATTTAAACAGTACGTTCATGTTCATATCACTAGAACTGCCTTTTTTCACCTCAAAACATACAACATAGCTTGACTCCACCCACTACTTTCTTTCTCTGCAGCTGAAACCCTGATCCATACATCCATCACATCCAGAATCAGATACTGTAACAACAGTGTATATGAATGTACTCTGAAAAATCCAAACCTATCCCTGTCCTCCCCTTCTTTTCTCAGATTCCACCCCACACCCTCCTACCCTTTCTACCTATTTCTTTTGCAATTCAACAGTCAAATAAATAATATTATGTACGCTATGTCCACTCAGATCTTCAAAGTGAAACGTGGAAACATTTCAAATTTCGGTCATTTATGCATGTACAGTTATTATTGATCAGTGGTCATTTTTGTGAAAGGTTTGCATTTGGTGAAGGGTGAGCCCCAAAAAAGATCTTAGTATGTGTAATTTATAGCAGATATTAGCAGAACAGCAGGAATTGAATATCATATTGATATCTTTAAATCAGTGTATAATCACCTGGATATAAAATCTTGGGGTTTTTTTTTTGTTACCTTAGGTTGAGTCCACTTTTCTATATAGGAGTTGGTCTCCTTCCAAGGAGGCTGCCTGCATGCACCTCTATGTTTCTACAATAGCACAGAACAGACAAAGTAGTAACATTCACATTTTCATATTTAGCGCGTGGCTGCCTGAAATGTGTCGCTTGGAAGAGGAAGAGGAGAGTGGGTGTTGTGTGCAAAGGAATTTGTATTTTGGATGGTTAAAATTTGACAAATGGTGGATCATATTTATAATTCATCACAGGAGCTTCTTGGTCTCAAAGGCCACCTTGGCGACAACAACAGGAGGAGTGAGCAAAGGGAGTATTTCAGACTAGGACCTGATTGCTATTAATATTCTCATTTCCACACACTGTAGTTTTAAACAACTTAAATATGTAAAAGGTACCAAAACTGCTTTGTCATGGATAGAAATTAGATCACAGTCTGGGTTTCAATTATTGTTCTTTGAATGATTGCTGTGTAAGTATTGTAATTATGTAGCCTAGATAACTCTTGGCTTTATACACAAGCACATAACCAGCCAGGTTTACTAAACTAAGTTATGCAGATACTGTAACAATCTAGAGTGAGGGTATAGGTCAAAAAGTTGAATGAAAAAGGTTTAGTTTAACCTGGAAATGTTAAAAAAAAAAAAAAAAAAAAGGTGTCAAGGCAAAGTCCGTTTGATGCAAAAAAAAATAAGCGTTTTATTGCCCTTTAATGACAGTCCAGGGATATGTGAGCAAATAAGGCAAAAATGCAGCAGAAAAATATTTACAAAACACTGGCCAGAACCACCATTACCTCTGCACAGCTGCAGAGCACCACAGCCCTTCTCTGACTGCTTAGGCAGTGTAGGTCCCCTCAATTTAAAGGCTAAGCCCCTCCCACTGGACCATACCATCTTTAATTGGACTCAAAAGTAATCAATTCAACCACACCAGTTATTTGCCATATCAAACCATTACAAAGTCTATTTACATTTATTTACCACACATTAAGGGAGTCATCAAAGCATTCATCTAATACCCAAGCTAGGAATGAATTTACAACCCCTTTTAACACTCCCATCAGTTGGTATGGTGCAGTAAGATGGACTGAGCATGCTCTCTGGCACTATATAAGACAGCCTGAAACTATGCTCTGGTCCTTTGTCACTGCCCAGCACCAGGAAGCACTGTGGTAAGAGAAGAGAAACATAAGTAGATACAAACAACTCATGATATACAATCGTTAATAATAAAGAGTTAACTCAAAACCATAACAATGTGTGTGTATGTGTTTCTGTAAAACTTTATGGGGAAAACGGCACAGGAAACTAACTAAGATGTTAAATGTAGTTCAGTGTGTGCACCCACCAAACTATTAGTAGCATGCTACCTGGCTAACATGTGGCATGTGGAATGAGTGATGGTGTGGTGTGGTGTGTTAGCAGTGGCAGGGGAAACTGCCACAGATAGTTTGTATAGTACATTAACATGGATCACTGGTTGAACAGTGGAAGTCTCCTGGATTAAAGTCCTGTGCTTTCTTAATCCATCCATCACCTTTCAGACCATGCGACCTGCGTAAAGCAGCATCAAAGAGGACAGCCTGCTGGACGGACCTCAGAGGGAACATACAGCATTAGATGTTAAAGCATTGGGCCCCTGACCAAGCTGCCATATTTAATGAGGAGAGAGTAAGAACAGAGAGGACTTCAGTGTTAAACTATTAACGGGATGGAAGCTGATTTGACGTGACCTGATTTCATTGAAGGAGTTTTTTTTGCATGCACAGCTCAGTGAGAGACTCACTCTGCAGCACTGCTGATCAGCACAGTTGATGGGTCAGTATCACTTTACAGACATTTAAGCTGTATCACAGGAGAGGGCCTGATGTTCTGAGTATCAGCACTGATGTGACTCACTTTGTTTCCTCGTGTGTTTTCTGAATCACACTAGTGCTGAAAACTAGAATGGCATCACAACAAAGTGATATAGCTTTTAGATGACAGAACAACAAGCTACAAATAGCCTTTGTGAAGAGAAGTACAACATGCTAACTTGTTAGCTTACTCAACTCCAATGACTCGTGTTCCTTTTTTGTTACATTACCTCTCACTAGTCCGGATCACACAGGGGCAACATTTGTCAACAGAGCTAGCAGAGCTGTCAATCATTGTGTTAAACCCTCTTTTATATCATCAAATCACTGAATACAACTCGCCTCTAAGAAAAATTAACACTTGGACATAAACATGATAAGATCTGTCAACACAGAAGTCATGTTTGAGGAAAATTTTCTTTGGCATTTATTTTGATTTCAAAGTTTGACCTGTAACTTTGGCACAATATCAATAAAATCATGCATGTTTCAATACTGACACAACAAAGAATAAACTCCTTGGCACATAACACTGTTGATTCAGATTTCCAACATGTGCATTGTGCTGGTACACAAATGATCACCAAACGCAGAGCAACATTTAACTCACTGTTAAAAGTAGAAAGGCTTTATAAGTAGTGTCATAACCCAGCTCAGGAGGTCACAACAGAAACAACACCATGTACATTTACATAATACTTTATTTAACCAAATAAGTGTCAAATCAAATACAGTGTGAGGTGGGGATCAGTAACATCAGTGGTGAGTGATGTGCATGAGTAGAGGATGTTTTTCCTCTACTTTCTGTTTGTCTGCAACAGATACTAATTTGTGCATCTTCATGAGATGCTAAAAGGACAAAATGTGACTATTTACCGACTTGTGACGAAGAAGACCTGTTTTACACTTCTGCGTTGACCCTACGCAGCAGTAGCCGTCCATGTCACATAGCAATACTCCGCCAAAATGCTTGAGGGCAGTGTTGTCTTGCCCGGCTATGTTGTCTGTTCACTTTATCACAGCGATTCCAAATGATTTATGTTAATTTACAGCTGATACATGTTGCTGTTTATCATATAGCAATGATTAAATGTTAAAATAGAGAGGAGACGTCAGAGGAGATGTAATGAATTGCTGATGTGCTGCGATCCCAGAAGTGCTGGAAACATAATGCCGTCTAGCGGACCAATCACAGGGCTTGCGGTCCGCCTCATTTTGACGCGTAGTTACATTATGGAGGAGGTACATGTCAGGCTTCGTGTGTAAGCTTCTGCATTGGAAAAGTATGCCTGAAGGACAAAACACAACAAAATTACAGAAAACACAACAAGCATCATAGGCAACATGTTTTTGTGTTCTGTGAAATGTTGTGTTCTCTGTAATGTCGTCGTGTTTTGTGAAATGATGATGTGTTTTGCCCTTCAGGGCCACCGTAGAAAAGGGCTACACAGACCTACAGTCATGGCCAAAAGTTTTGAGAATGACACAAATATTACATTTTCACAAAGTCTGCTGCTTCAGGGTTTTTAGGTGTTTTTGTCAGATGTTTCTATGGTATAATGAAATACAATTAGAAGCATTTCATAAGTATTAAAAGCTTTTATTGAGAATTACACAGAATTCATGCAATAAGTCAATATTTGCAGTGTTGACCCTTCTTTTTCAAGACCTCTGCAATTCTCCCTGGCATGCTGTCAATCAACTTCTGGACCAAATCCTGACTGATGGCAGTCCATTCTTGCATAATCAATGCTTGGAGTTTGTCAGAATTTGTGGGTTTTTGATTGTCCACCCGCCTCTTGAGGATTGACCACAAGTTCTCAATGGGATTAAGATCTGGGGAGTTTCCTGGCCAAGGGCCCAAAATCTTAATGTTTTGTTCCCCGAGCCATTTTGTTATGACTTTTGCTTTATGGCAAGGTGCTCCATCATGCTGGAAAAGGCATTCTTCATCACCAAACTGCCCTTGGATGGTTGGGAGAAGTTGCTCTCCGAGGACGTTCTGGTACCATTCTTTATTCATGGCTGTGTTTTTAGGCAAGATTGTGAGAGAGCCCACTCCCTTGACCGAAAAGCAACCCCACACATGAATGGTCTCAGGATGCTTCACTGTTGGCAAGAGACAGGACTGATGGTAGCGCTCACCTCGTCTTCTCCGAACAAGCCTTCCTCCAGATGCCCCAAACAATCGGAAAGGGGATTCATCAGAGAAAAAGACTTTACCCCAGTCCTCAGCAGTCCAGTCCCTGTACCTTCTGCAGAACATCAGTCTGTCCCTGATGTTTTTACTGGAGAGAAGTGGCTTCTTTGCTGCCGTCCTTGACACCAGGCCTTCCTCCAAAAGTCTTCGCCTCACTGTGCGTGCAGATGCACTCACACCTGCCTGCTGCCATTCCTGAGCAAGCTCTGCACTGGTGGTGGCCCGATCCCGCAGCTGTAACACCTTCAGGAGACGGTCCTGGCGCTTGCTGGACTTTCTTGGGCGCCCTGGAGCCTGTTTGGCAACAATTGAACCTCTCTCCTTGAAGTTCTTGATAATTCGATAGACGGTTGACTGAAGTGCAATCTTACTCGCTGCTATAAACTTCCCTGTTAGGCCCTTTTTGTGCAATGCAATGATGGCTGCACGTGTTTCCTTGCAGGTAACCATGGCTAACAGATGAGGAACAATGGTGTCATGCATCATCTTCCTTTTAAAGTGTCCAGTCACTCAATCATGACAGATTGATCGCTAGCCTTGTCCTCACCAACACCCACACCTGTGTTAATGTGTGTGACACCTGTGTGTCATTGAAATTATGTTAGCTGGTCCTTTTGTGGCAGGGCTGAAATGCAGTGGAAATGTGTTTTTGGTGATAAAGTTCATTTTCAAGGCAAAGAGGGACTTTGCAATTAATTGCAGTTGAGCTGATCACTCCTCATAACATTCTGGAGTATATGCAAATTGCCATTATAAAAACTGAAACAGCAGACTTTGTGAAAATTAATAGTTGTGTCATTCTCAAAACTTTTGGCCATGACTGTACAGTGTAGGCTATGCCGTTGACTGGGTGCAGAAGTATAAACCAACTTTTGACCCAGTCACATGACAGCTTTTAAAGGCGTGCTAAATTTCAGTTTCACTTCCACTCCTGAGTGGTTTGTTGTTCAGTGTGGAGGGCATGAAAGGCGATCAAGGTGTCTGCTTCAGATCAGTCCAATGAGTTTCTGGCAAGTCAGGAGTACCGGAAGACAGATTGCTTCCTCTGGCACAGTGAAAATGGCTTACGTCCATGACAACCAAGCGGCAACCTCCGGTCTCAAACGATAAAGCCCATGCGGAAGTGTTATAAACTGCAGTACATTGAGAATCTGCTTGAGGCTGGCTGCAGAAACACCGGAAACCACATAGACATGCATGGGAAAAAGACGATGCAGCATTAATAAACATGTTTACAGCCTGGTTCAAAAAACGGCTTGGCCCTACGAAGCTAATCTCTCTAATGGCACACACTGTATGGGGGTGAATTTTTTTCTAACGTGAGGGTTCAGAAGATATTAAGATTTCGAGTTATGCCCAAATAAGGACATGACTTACGTGACTCCCGGTCGGGAACACATAGCTGTTGGCTAAGAGGCTCACACTACGTCACACTCTGCCTGGTTGGGTTCCGCCGTCGATTGGCTTCAAAACAGCTCTAAGGAACACATGGGTGACGTCACGGATACTACGTCCATATTTTATACAGTCTATGATGACAACACATCTTAGGGTGAGGACAACTGAAATAAACAACGATTACATTATGAGCACCTGTGCGATCTAATGCAACCCACTCAATAATGCGATGTCCTTACAACATTAACATCCTTGTATATATCACCTTCATTCCTAGAGCTTTTGTACATAGCTTATAAGTATTCTGCGCTTCAGTATATTCTTTATTTTTATTTTATTTTATTTTATTTATTTTATCTTAATTTTATTGGTATTCATATCTTATTTTATTCTTTCTTTCTATTAATATTTTGACTCTCTTACATACTGTGTATAAGAGCATACTGTAATGACTGAATTCTCCCCCGGGCTATATAAAGAATTTCTTATTCTGGTTCTGATTTCTGACCCAAAACGACAGCTCTACCATAAGTCATGCTTTACTAACCCTCTGCATTTTCAGCTTATGTTGATGTGTCAGAGCGGTGACGGCTGTACTATATGTTTATGATCAAAGTCGTATGCTCTGACGTCCAGCTCTGTGGGTGTGAGTTTTCAAAATAAGGAAAAGGAAACTTTATTTACAATGGTCAAAGCTCCATCCCAATTTGACACAAACAGTATGAGCCTCAGCAGCAAACAATATTAATCCAACATCTTTAGGCCTGTTCTGGTAGACAAATACATTTTTTAGAATGTAATCGCTTTGAAATAATCAGAAAAGGATGTCTTAATTCTTTAAATCATCACTTTGTTTTCATTAGCTGTCCACTCCCTTCACTGTCTCTCTTTGTACCCCCTCTCTCTCTCTCTTTGAAGCACGAGGTTTTGAAAACACCCTCATGTCACATATGTCAACACAGTGGAGGCAGGTAGTTTGATCTATACTGCAGCCAGTCAATATGAGGGTCTATAAATACTTTGACTTCCTGTTTTGGGAGCTACACTCTGTCCACTCAGGATAAATGCATGTGCAATACAACTTTTTATTAGTCAGCAAAAAACAAATTTCAAATATGTGTTAACTTTTCAGAAGTTAAAGGATTCACATTTTAGAATACAAGCCGCTCTTTAAAGTCCTGAACATAACAAAAAAAAAACAGGAAAACAGGAAAACAGCATAATCATGAGTATCTTCATTCAAAGCAGAACGGCGATGTGGGCGTGTCTGTTTAACCTGATAAACTGGTCAGTATGCATCATCATTCGCTTTAAAACAGCCTGATAGTGTCTGCGGCTCATCTAGTCACTGAAGAGTCGTAGAGGATGGAACGATCACTCGTCCTACTTGTATCTTCTCTCCTGGTGTCGCTCTGCAGAGGACAAAGCCTCTGCCATGAGAACAACTGTCCTCACTACAAACTGGTGGATAAAACAGACGTAGGTTTTCAAATAGCTCTCACACACATTCTTGGGAAGCTGCTTTTTTTAAGAGTAAAAGTAGAAAAACTGTTTTTGGTGTTTGTTGTCTGCAGGATTATGAGGAGCGTTACTACGAAGCCACAGACTGGATCTCCACCAGAATAGAAGACGATGGTCTATGGGCCGCTCATTTAAAGCTGAAGGATTACTGCAGCAGACAGAAGGATCAAGGTAAGACACAAACAAATGTTTTACTCACACAGAGGTTTAGTCATGAGGTAACAATACTTTATTTGAACTGTGAATGAACCAGTGAAATTATTAAGATTTTATACTCTATTTTACACTGGGAAATTAAAACAGTTTCAAGGCCCCAAATCCCAACACCTGGCGAGACCTCTCACTGCAGAGTGATTCACTGCCTCCACAATCTGACACACCCTGCAGACGACAATATGACTGACAGAGAGAAGAAAAGGATAAAGACTGAGATTACCGGGCATTGAAATAAAGTCTTTTGTTAAGTACTTCTTGTCAAGTACACCATGATAGATGTGAAAGAATCCCTTGTTCCCTTGAACAGTCAACTACTTGTTGATCTTTCTGGTCAATGAAACTTGTATTTGTTGGCTTAACTCATGCATTGTTCTTCTGTCAACACTGTATGTCTTTTTCAATTGTGGCCAAACCGGAAAACAAACCCATTGGACCCACTTTCCACTGTGAGGCAACAGCCCTTTATGTTATCTTCATATAATGCCATATTGATTGTATATGTATATTTGGATCATCCTTGTTGTTCAGTATGAGACTCTTATTCTTTAATCCAATTAAATTTACATCAATAAGGTGACATAAACACAAAATACTGAGTGTTCTTACTATTCTCTATCTCTGTATATATATAATATATATTTATATTTCATTTGACTATATTATATAAGTTTATGTTATGTTATATCATACCATATTATATTATATTATATTATATTATATTATATTATATTATATTATATTATATTATATTATATTATATTATACCATATCATACCATATTATATTATATTATATTATACCATATCATACCATATTATATTATATTATATTATATTATATTATATTATATTATATTATATTATATTATATTATATTATATTATATTATATTATATTATATAAGTATATTTTTTGTTATATTATATATTATATAATTTATTACATGATCTTACCATTCTCTATCTCTGTATACAGACATATTACATACTCATATTTATCTATTTATTGATAATGCATACAATCTGTGTTAATAACACCATAAACAAACCATGTCAACATGTCAGATCTGCATAACATTTACTTAATATTCATGATGAGTGATATATTTTCCCTGTTTAAATAAAGCAGGATGAGATTTTCTGACGGAAAACATGATTTAAACCAATACAGGTGAAGATAAGCAGAGATATTAGGGGTCTCACTTTGTCCACAGGGGGCGCCAAAACCAAAATCAACACCAACAGAAAGTCCCCCACAGGAGCTTTAATAATTTTTATAATACATATCATAATTTTTTAAACACTTTTGTGTCATTTTTTCTGGGTTTGCAGTGCTGTATTTTTTATGTTTGTTTGTCTTGTTATGCCGTTGTTGTTCTGTCCAGGTTATGAGCTTTCTGTCGACACCTGGCCTATGCTGATCACAGATCGTCCAGATGGCCGCTATATGTCCTGGTTTGTTTCTCCTGGAACACGCGAACCTGAAAACAACGATCCATACGTCACACTGGAAAGAAAACCTGCAGGAACCATCTATGTCAAGTAAGAAGCTGTAACTTCATCTCTCTGATGATTACTGTTGGTTGACTTCAGTTATGAGTGTTTACAGTTATCAAGCTGGAAATGAGACAAAAAAACTACACGTCACATAACTTTATGGATGTGATCTTTAACAGAGTCAGAATAGTCTCTACGCTACTAATTGCTAAAGGTTTTAACTGATTTAAATTTTCCATATGCCAGTGATGTTTTCATTTTATTCAATGATATTTCTCAACAGAAAATATTACCTACAGAGGCTGAACTAACTGCCATTCTCTGTAGGTAATATTTGCTAGTTCTTCATACAGCCCAACTTAAAAAAAACATACTATCCCTTTAAATTACATGAACTGACAGAATGAAAAGGCAAATATTTGTTCAAATCATATTTGTATTCTTATGTATGATGTAGGTCAGAAGGTACAAAGAGTGCAGACCTAAATAGACTCATAAATAAGACTAGTGTTTAAATCAGCATGCAGACAAACATCATTAAAACAAACAGTGATGGACTTTTAGTTTAGTGATGAACCACAGTGCCCCATGACATATAAGACATTACCATAGTCCAACACAGCAGTAAAAATGGCAGCAACAAGTCTCTTTGGACTGCAAGGAAAGGCAGGATTTGATTCTGAACAATGTATTTCGTGTAATCTTCTCTCATCGTTCATCATTGCATTTCAGGGTCTTCAGTGGTAGGCCAAGCCTGGAGGCGAGTGAGGATAACAAAGGGTCGCTGCGTGAAGCCTTGAAAAAAGTCATGAAAGATTTTGATCACAGCACTTCCACCGGAGCAGCCTTTGAGCCCATTTTATATTTCAATCACCACAACGAGGTCTGGATCCAGGCCAAACCCAATTAAACCAAATCAATTTTACCCATAGTTACAACTCTATAACTCTGTAGTAGACATTTAGTGCTTTTTAACACTTTAACAAATTCTATACCCCTGCTAGCTGAAGTCAGGGGCGTGATGTGGGGTTAATTGTTGGGGAAGCCAACTAAGGTCTCAGATACTGACAACGTAATGTAACCAAATGCACAATTCTAACTCTTATTTTACACACATGCATGACGTACTAACCCTGTTGTAAGTGTTTGAGGCTGAAGTTTAGCACTGCCACCTATACGCTAATTTTCCACAGCGAATATTTGTCTCTCTTATTTTGTCCTCTCTGTTTTTTCTGCTATTTAGATGTAGTTTTATGTTGCTGCTGTAGCAGTAGTTTAATATAACAGTTTTTTACTAAAACTCAAAATTTCCACCCTCTTTAACTTCCCCTTCTAAGGTTGTACGCAGAAGTGTAAGAGGCCATGACATGTGAAGCAAGAATGCTGCTTAGCTTCCCTTGGCGTAGTGCTTGCCAATCACAGTCTGGCAGTGGCATGACCATCGCCTCATCTGATTCGTTGATTTTCAGCATTAGATGCCAATTTCACCTGGTTTCCTCAGAGAGGTGACAGAGGTGAATACATTTACAGCCAAAATCACAACCCCGGTCTGAACAAACAGGGGAAGTCTGACTTCTCTTGGCTTCTGGAAGACAACACCACTAGCTTCAGTGCTGCGTGCTCGACTGCCTCTGATGGCGTGCTGGAAACTGGTTTTTAAGAATGTTGTTGAATCTACCAGCAGCTTTCTGTCTCTATGAATATCAGATTCTACAGTCTCATTTGGTCCAGACATCTCTACTGTACATCTAAAACAACATTCAAACAATAAACCGCTGACTGTTTAATCTTTGTGTGGTTAATGTCACTTTGTTCCTGTCTATCACTTGTTGCTCTCTATATCAATCAATCAATTAATCTTTATCTATATAGCACCAAATCACAACTAATTTGATCTAAAGACTGACTCAGATAGGACTAAGTCTAATCTCATCTTAATCCACCATGAGCAGAGCACTTTGCAGCATTTAGCAGATTACAGTGGTAAGGACAAACTTCTTTTAACAGGCAGAAACCTCGAGCAGAACCAGACTCATGTTAGACAGACATTTGTTCATACCGAGTTGGGGTTGGAAGGGGGGTAGAAGAGATGAAGAGAGAGAGAGAGAGAGAGAGAGAGAGAGAGAGAGAGAGAGAGAGAGAGAGAGAGAGAGAGAGAGAGAGAGAGAGAGAGAGAGAGTGAGAGAGAGAGTGAGAGAGAGATGATAGTGATGAGACGGATAGTAGTAGTTGTAACAGCTGGAGTCTGGCACGTCCACAGCAGCAACTCAGAGGAACCTACGAGACAAGGGAGCTCAGGGACTCCAGAAAGTTCTATGGTTAGTAACTTTAATGGGACAGGGAGAAAGAAAGTAAGAGATAGGCAGACAGAGGAGAGAGAGAGGGTAAGACAGGATCCCAGTGTGTCAAAAAAACTATAACAGTCTTTCATCCTGGCTACAGTGCTGAAGAGAAACCTAGGGTTGTTTGTATTATCTTGTATTAGAGAGGAGTAGGCAGCTTGAACATGTCACAGGATCTTCCTATATTTATTAAGACTATCTTTCCAAAATGAGCAGGTTTCAGTTGCTTTGTTGGAGCGCCATAATCTTTCAAGTTTTCTAGAAGTTTGTTTCAGTTCACAGATTTGAGCGTTTTTCCATAGAGCCAGCCTCTGTTGTCTATTAGTCTTCTGTTTGAGGGGAGCGATCAGATCCAGGGTAACCTGTAGTCAACCTGTAGTATCATCAAGCTGAGAGGGACTGGTGCGAGCATACAAGCTTTTAGCTAAGGTCTGACAGAATACTAAATTCAAAGCAGCAGGAATAGCCTCCTTGAACTTAGCTACGGTAGAGTAGAGTCTGGTAGGAAGAAATTGAAAGGTACCAAAAAGGGTGTTCTGATAAAGAGGATTCTGAGGGAAGACTGATAAGTCCTCAATTTCAAGGCCATATGCCAGAACAAGATCAAGGGTGTGATTAAAACTGGGATTAGGTTTGTTTACAACCTGTGTGAAGCAGGGACATGAGCACAATGCTAAGGCTATCATTATCAACATTCACATAAATACTCAAGTCACCTGCTATAGAGATCTTATCTGAACTGAGGACTGACTTAGATAAAAACTCAGAGAACTCAGATAACAAATAAAACTGGTTTTACAGTTCTAGAGGCTGGAAGAGGAAAGTTTAGAACAAGACCCTGACAAAGGTAAAGACTCTAATGCGGGCATGTACTACAGAAAAAAGGTGATTTCGTCCTCCCTCCTGTTGGACCTGTTTGTCAGAGGTCTGAGGCTGTCTCTTATTTAGTTAACTTTTACATTTAGTACAGTCTTTTTTTATTCCATTAAATACAGTATTTTTCTGATTTATGAACTGTTTTTGGGGTTCTGTGAAATTTTTAGGGGGTCATGAATCTTTTGTGTAGTTAATTTTCAGGTTCAATGTGTTTTAGCAAACACTAATACTTATTCTGATTAAGTTGCGGACATGATTGTGTTTTGACCTGAAACAGTGACTCAGAATGGGCTTCTGGTCCTCCATGAAACGCGAGCAGTGCCATCTTCAGGGAGAGGGCCACGCAGTTAAGCTCCAGGCAGGGGTGGACTGGCCATCGGGAGTACCGGGAGTTTCCCTGTGGGTCGATCAATTTTTGGGCTAGCCGACAGGCGGTCATTTTTTTTTTTTTTGGTTTATTTTAAGTATTTTTTTATTTTGCTGCGTCTTGACTTGGACACTACAGTAAAACTGTGCTGGGCTTGAGTCCTGTCCAGGAGAGTTACCGTAGTTACCAAGGCAAGGCGCAGGCACCACAAAACAAAATAAACACAGTGCTCGGCCATAGACAAAACCTAACGGAGAGATGACCTGACGATTTATAGGCCCAGTGGCTTGTCTGTCAAGAATACCTGGCTCTATTGCCCTATGAGAGTCTACAGAGGCCCACAAGTGTTTGTCCATTTTTCAGATCATTATACTATTGTTTCCCATAATTTAGTCAACTAGCCAAAGTTCTGATTGCATGCAGACTCATATTTTGCATGTAATCTTGTTCAAACATATTCCACACTATTCCTCTACTTTTCATGTGCAGATTTGTGATAGGCAGCAGGGAGCCTGTGGAGATGTTCTCCCCAGAGAGCCCAGCAGCCCATGTGGTACTGCAAGGTCTTCACATCAACAGAAAGTGAACCACTTGTAACCCTTCATGATAAATTTAGGTCACAGCCAACTAACGTGTGAGGTGTAACTCGATACATTAAACCAATGACAGAAGTCTGAATATATGTATGCAATTTGTGTGTGCATGCACACGGGTATTTGTGTTTGTGTGTGTGTGTGTGTGTGTGTGTGTGTGTGTGTGTGTGTGTGTGTGTGTGTCTGTATGTGTGTGTGTTGAAGACCAGAGCAGCAGCATGTACCAGACTCTCCTGCACCTGGACCCAGCTGTGTCCTTAAAGAGTGATGCGTCTCTGGGTTGATTCATTGAGTTTAAAGCTGGAGAGATGAGTGCTGATGAAAGGTAAGACTCCCAAAGTGAACTTCCTGTTGTTGTGTGTGAAACATTTCTAACTGTGGTTGGTGTTTTCTCTTTGAAGGTGAACATTTGTCACTCATGTTTCTATCAGGATCCAGTAAACAGGATTGGGGGCAGAGATAACTCAGCATACGTGTGTCCTGTGTTTTTAGGAGGATCCATTAGTGTTTCTACCAGAATCCACTACGTAGAATCTATCACATCAACACATCATTATATTATATACACTACATGATATTATATTTGTTCCACAGTTCAGAGGTCAGAGGGTGGAGAAGAGTGGAGAAATGAATGTATTGACCCCCGATCACATGTATCAACATCTTGTGTATGTAGCAATTGTTTATGGTGAGGTAGTCTGATGAACAGCTGGTCACTTCAGGGAGAGAAATCCTCTGTTGAAAGTTGACTCTGAATGATAAGAAAACACAAGGAATGATTTCTCATGTTTGATCTTTAATGCTGTCAAACACTTGATGCAGCTTATCTTTATGTCATGAAAGTATAGTGACATCTTTCATCTTTATAAAGAACAATTATAGAATGAACAAAGTCGTCTGATGATCTGAGAGGAATGTTTTACACATAAAATACATAATAATATCTACATATTTAAGGAAAGCTTAGTGCTTAAAGCAACTCTGTGTCATCCTCCATGACTCCAAACAAAGAGGACCACAGGGGTGCAGGTTCAAGTCTGTTTCCATGGACTGGGACTCAAGACTTGGACCTGAATGTTCTTCATATCAGCCTGCGTGCAGAGTAGCATGACTACAGTGGCTTGTTCTCTGGTGTTGCTTCACTGCAGTGGATGTGTTTACCACACGTTTTCCAGGATTGCATTGGACAGGGAGAAACACTGCTGGGTGGGAGGTGTCTGTTTTCTGCAAACTCTAAAGGTCTACTGGCTCTCCATAGAAACGTCTGTCTGGATGAGGATGAAGCCAGTTAACTTGAGGGGACATGTTTGAATGCAGTACCTGTGACATGAACAACTTAGAACTGCTTCAATATGGCTGCTGTTGTGTCAGATAGCGACTTATTTATTCTTCTAAAGAGCCAAAACAGTAGTCAGGGAGTGACAGCAGGCCACGACATAACCAGGGCCTCTAAGGGACAATGTATACAATATTATTTAATAAACATTAAATACTGAGGATGTGTGACAATCTAAAAATACGTAGGTATACCACCGTCAACATGCACCAAAGCCTCGGAGCATCAGAGGGAGGAGGGCTGCAAAGGCTCAACCACTGCAGCATTAAAACCTAATTAACCAGCTATAAATGGAGCGAGATATAAACTTAATAAAAAAAAGGTATATAACGCAGACTAACCCGGCGAACACGTGACCGAACCCACAAAGCCTCCAGACAAACGAACTGCTCCTTACGGCTCCAGCCTTCAGCTGAGCACCAATGAATGAGCGCGTCACCAACGGCACATTACGCGCTTCACAATGGCAGGAGAGAAAGAGGAGCGCGCATTACCTGTATAAAGGTAGCGTGAGCCACGACAGGAAACACGCCAAACGATTGCTCTGCCACGTCAGGCTGCAGCCACCTGGAAGGTGAGCGAGAGTGAGGCCCGGCCACACACCTGTACATCAGTGCGTCCAGTCATCAACGCGACTGTGAGCTGGCACAGTGCCATGCAGTGGCAGACAGGGAGAGACATCTCACCACAGCTTGATAGATGATAACTGATAGTAATCACTGTATTTTACCTGCTGCCACAGCACAGCGCTTTAAACTGCCTTTGCTGTGTTGCTTTCAGTCTTTGCTGTGTTGCTTTCAGGAGGATCTTTGTTTTCACTTCAGCTGTGGAATTTATGTTTCTTACGGAGCCCCCGTAGACTTGGAGATGTCCAAACTTTTGTGAAATTTAGTTGAACTTTTTATGAAATCACTGTATTTTTATTTTACTTTCCTTTTAGAAAAGATTAAAATCAACAAAACAAAATTATGATCAAAATATTTGGATAGACCGGTGCCCCATGTACAGAGGCTATAGTCCTCCTGACGGCAGTTACAGGTTCGACTCCCAACCTCCTCCAGCTTTCCTATCCAATAAAGCCCCCAAAAAAGCCCCCAAAACATAACATATATATATAGTTGGATAGAAAGGAATTGTGAAGATAAATAAACTAATAAAAAGACACCATCATGAACTAAAAGGCTCACTGCAGTGTCATGTCTGACATTGAACACTAGATGGAGCTGTAAGTTTAACTAACACATAAGAGCAGGGGTGAGGAGGGGAAAGTAAAACTGAAATCATCTGAATTTTTACTTCAATGGATATATTTACTCTTCAGCTGAAGAACCATGTTGGAAAAATAAATTACACCCATTGGGTGAGCTTCCCCCGCTGTAACATTCAGTGGTGCAGGACGTATTATGATTTGTTATGTCCTTGTAAGAACAAAATATCAATCAAAGCGCAGTATATGTAATCATACAGTTGTATTTATCAGACTGTTGGCTCTTTCTTCATTTTCATTCTATTTATTGTGTCCCTTATTCTGACCTTGAGTCTACAATAAAGCTTGAATTTAATTAGATACAATATTTAATTATTTCTTTAATAAACAGTGATATTATATTCCATTTTACCTCTTTTACTAGAATTTAGTCTTTTATAAAAAATGAAAATAAAAAATAAACATATGACTGATGTAAATATTCATTTAAATACCTGTCAGGTTGTCCCGTCCACCAGGTTGCCACACACTCCTGGAATTGAAGGCTGAACTGAACTTGGCTGGTCCAAGCTAAGCCTGAGCCAGCCTGAGTGTAAGCTTATCTGACAGCAAAGTTCAACTCATTCTCTTTATGCTCTTTATCTGACACCTGGACCCAAACTTAGGCTGTATTCAAAACTGCCTGCTAAAAACTACCTACCAATGTAGTATGTCTACGGTTAAGACACTCTGCTCACACAGCCTATCTGAAGGTTTAATATGTGAGAATTAATCATCTCTAAAACAATCACTACCATTTTCTTTATTCAAAAATCAAGATATAAGTTAATAATCAATATTTCACTCTGCTTAGATCAGAACCACCTTTCACCAGTGTTAGGGCGCAGAGTGTGTGAGCGCAGGTGAGCTGTCTTCTCCTGTGGTGTGGAGTGTGAGTCACTGCTGCAGTCCTTCAGAGTCTGTAGAAGGCTGCCCTCTATAAGGGAACAAGAAGTAACCTTGAACCATGGTCGACGTAACGCTAAACCTCACTACAAGACCATCATCCACTTAAAGGACATACTGTCACCACAGCAACAGTGCCTACAGCAGGACGTCAGGTATGTAATCACACTTTCACAGGAAGCTGGAGTAAAGTTAGAGGAGTGATGACTCACACTTAATGATGATTTACTCACCCGTGTACTCTTTTACACGCAGATCAACTCCACAGAGGCAGAGTGTGAGAGTATGATTTTATCTTTGACTACTTAGATAAATAAAATATAAACTTTGTTGAGCTTTAGTTGAAGTCAAACGTGATCTAGTCCCTAACAACGTGGCACCTGCAGTAAAAGCTGTAGTACTGAGTCCAGTACTTGGACTCAGGCTCGAGCATCGACTGCATCAGGACTCAGAAAATGGAGAGGAGGACTTATATGATGAGAAGGACTGTTGCACTGTGTGTGTTAGTCCTTTTTGGCACAAGGCCTTGATAATTATGTATTAAACCTGGAACAGCTGTCACATGTGTTCACCTGCATACCCGTTTGCGTGCCACCTAGTTCAGGCACAGCTCCTGCCAGGATGTAAAAGTTGGAAACAAGCTCAAACTTTCAGACATCTGTCTACGATGCACCCTGAAAAGTAAGGGACATGCTAAAGTTAGCCTACTTGGACTGCTACTGTCCAAGGTGTTTGGTTCGCTAAAGTCTGATCACTTGCAAGTAAGTTGCAGATATCTTTTAATTCATTAGACACCTTTGCATGTATTGATCCCACTGTAGCACAAACCGTGAGTGTGTCACCTCATTAAGAGAGACACAGAGCACATTTACTCATGACACACAGGGCTGTAAGTTAATGCATCAGTAAGAATCTAATGTAAATAAATGAAATGTGTTTTTTCTTCCATCAATCAATCTTTATTTGTAGAGCGCCAAATCACAAAAAAGACCCAACATCAAGAAAAGATAAGATCCCGACCCATCTTACAGGCAGGACTCAGTCTGATCTCATCTTCATCCACCATGAGCAGAGCACTTTGCAGCATTTAGCAAGTTACAGCAGTAAGGACCAACTTCCTTTAACAGGCAGAAACCTCAAGCAGAACAAGACTCATGCTAGACAGACATCTGCTGGAACTGTGTTTGGGTTGGAAAGAGGGATATAGGTAGATGCAGAGAGAGAGAGATGATAGTGGTGAGGCGGATAGTAGTAGTTGTAGCAGCTGGAGTCTGGCACTTCCACGGCAGCGGGCCGTCAACGGCAGAGATCCAGAGGAACCTACGAGACAAAGGAGCTCAGGGACTCCAGGGTATATGGTTGGTAACTTTAATGGGATAGAGAGAGTTAAAGTAAGTGAAAGGAAGACATAGGAGAGATCTCATCTTAATCCACCATGAGCAGAGCACTTTGCAGCATTTAACAGGTTACAGCGGCAAGGATAAATTTCCTTTAACAGGCAGAAACCTCAAGCAGAACCAGACTCATGTTAGACACATATCTGCTGAGACTGGGTTGGGGTTGGAAAGAGGGATGGAGGGAGATGAATAGAGAGAGAGGGAGATGATAGTGGTCAGACGGATAGTAGTAGTTGTAGCAGCGGGAGTCTGGCACGTCCACAGCAGCAGGCCGTCTACTGCTGCGACGCAGAGGAACCTACGGGACAAGGGAGCTTTACATCCAAAGGGTCCCACACATTGGTAAGCTTGGAGTCAAACTGCCGACCTTATGAATCCTCAGGTAATGAGGACTCAACTTGGACTTTACTCAGACTTGAACATTTGGAGACATTATCTCAAGACAACTCACATATCAGCAGGTCAAGCTGTGCTCTTCAGTTGATCAGATTCCACCATGAGCAGGCAAATGGTGACAGCAGCAAAAAAATAACTTCTTCTTAACAAGCTGAAAATCTGAAAGCAGAGTGTGACGGGCAGAGACAGTAATAAAAATAATATAAATTACATCCATGAAAATAAGAAGTTTGACAAGAAATAATAACTATAAAAGACGTAGCAGTAGAACATTTTTTTTAGATGATGTAATATTGAGGGTTAGTGTGCAGAAAAGAGTGCGCCTCTCATTCACTCTTTGTATCTCGGACTCTAACACACTCTCTTTGGTGTCTCCCAAATTGGAAGCAGCATACTCATTTTAGGTGTCACGCGAGGATTGGCAAATAAATCAAACAGCACAGGCTGTTGGGAATACTTATAAACACAAAACATGTCTGACAGATCCTGTCTGAAAAGCTGTGTTTGTCTGATTTCATGTTTCTAGAGTTGATTGATACAGTTTTTCTCCTCTCTCTTCATCTCTGATGCACCAACGCACCAACACAGGGGTCTGTCTGAGAATATAAGCAGGAGAAAAACAAAAGAAAAGAGCATTGAGAGTCGCAGAGGAGGGACGATTGGCAGAGTCTTAAGTAGTTGTGATTAAAAAAAAGACAGATTTCACCGATGCATGCTTTCTTTTGTATCCCAGGATTCTTTGCTGATGCTCTCCCTGCCTTGATTTTTCATGTTTGCACATGAAAGGGAGGGTGTGCTCTCTCCTCTGCAGGCTTTGGCACTACAAGTACTTGTCTGGAAGGGTATTGAAGTCTCGGGATAGACATGTGGTCTTGTCTTTGATGGGCAGAAACCTCTTGGGTTTTTACATAAAAGTTAAATCAGAGGTTAGGGTGATCAGCCAAAATCCTCCCTGTTTGTTTCAGGGTCCTGCAGGGCGACAGAGGGGTGGCAAAATACTGCCAGTTACTTTCTCTGTGAAGTGAATGGCATGCTTTAATCTGCTCTTGTCCTTGGCAGTGGGGGAAGAGCACCAGATGGAGATGGAGGAGGTGAGGAGGGACTCAGTGGTGGAGGTGTAGAGCACCATCAGGTTTAAGCAACATAAGAGCTGCGAAAACAGAAAATGAGAAAAAAGTTTTAAAAAAAAGTTAGAACACGAAAGATGAGAAGGAACATACAAGTTTAAAAAAGCTGAAAGCAACAACATTAGAATAAAAATAAATAAAACAAGGTCAGGAAAAAAAAACGTTAAGACATTTAGATAGAAAATCCATAACACTCCAGAACATCATTCAAATCCCAGCTCAAAACCCACCCTTTCAAATTAGCATATTCCCTTTAACTGAACTCTGTGCACTTCACTAGTTTATCTTTATTTTATTTTTTTAGTTTTATATTATTTAGCCTGTTTGTTTTATTCCCTGTAAAGTGGCCTTGGTTGACTTGAAAGGCGCCTCCAAATGAAATGTATTATTATTATTATTACTATTATTGAAATATAAAAAATATGGAAAATAGAAGCAGCGTCAGGAGGATTAAAACCCGCTCAGTTTTCATCTCCTGTTAAAGCACATCCGCCAAAGGCCCTGTCACCTTTGGTCCTCTGCCTGGATCGTGGGATGGCGAGGCTGAGGACCTCAGGTTACACCCCACGTATGGGGTGAGGAGATCAGATATGTATTTAGGTGCAAGACCAGAGCTTGCTTCTAAAGTCAGCAATACAATCTTAATAACAAGTCTAAAATGTATTGGGAGCCAGTGAAGGGAAACTCAAACAGGAGTGATGTGGTCTGTCTTTATAGTGTAGATCAGATTGACCATTTCTGATGCAATCCCAAGGCCTCAGGAGAGTCTCATCACCAGCAGGTCTGCTGAAGACCAAAGCTGAAAACTTTGAGTTGAGAATTACAATTTGATCAATAAGTGTCATTTGCATCATACGACCAGGGTTTGTGTGTATGGGGGTTTTGTCCTTAATATGTGAAATGAACCTCCAGACACATCTTTTCATTAACATTAAACAATTTCTCCAACCCTTTCTGATCATATAGCTGAACTCTTTGGCTTAGAGTGAGTGCTGGGCTTCATTTTGTTTTGTTTTATTGTACATGCTGTGCACAGTATGTACAGTATATGCACGGAAGAGCTTTGTTTGACTGCAGTGTTATCAGAAAGCTTTCATACTGAACATCCTGCTCTGTGCATTATCCTAAAGCAGTTTATGTCAGTGCTGTCTCGTTGTAAGTGAACACTGTTGATGCGGACATGCATGGATTATAAGGCATTAGTTTGCACACACTGGGTTTGGGGAAGGATTAGTCAACTCACGTAAACATTGGGGCAGATTTTTCCAGTCATACTGTATCTCTCTCTCTCTCTCTCTCTCTCTCTCTCTGCCTATATACTTCTTACATTTGCTGTGCACACACACTTACTGTACATACAGTGTCTCTGATTCTACAATAACATTTTTAAAAAATGTGCAGAGGTCTTGCAGATATGTTTCCACACATACTGTAACTGTTGTGTGATGAAGTTGATTACATGTGCTTGCCTCAAAAAAGGTTCATTAGATGTGACATACACCCTAATACACTACACTATAATAAGAGAGTTCTTTCTCTAAACCAATGTGTTTTTATTTTTTACTTTGATATGTTTTGACTTCAAACTTCCTGCAGTCTTCTTCAGAAGAGTCACGTGGTGTTGTGACGTTGCATGGATGTTGACATAATTCCTTATGACGTGTTTTTACAACTTCTCTGAACACCTTATTTTGAGAACTTTGCGATACTTGGTCTGTACCGCAGCTTCTGCCGTGCTGTTAGGAGAATGTTAAAGGATATTTCAACCTGGCTGCTCTTTGAAAATGTCTCTCGCCTGAAAGTCCATTTCAATGCTCTGCTTTTTCCTCTGCTCTGCACTTTGTTGATTCAGTGTGTCTGAATTATTCAAATGTTCTTTTGGTTGTGATTGGCAGTCACAGCTATTTTCTGTTCCCAAAGATGAAGACACCAGAAAACAGCAGGACCTTTTTGTGTGTTCGGGACACAACATATACTGTTTGTGTTCACCCCGTCACTGATGACTCCTTTATAAACAAAGACAACTGTTACATCTTTTAAATCTCCTATAAGACCCATTTTTACACTATCATAATAATAATTTGTTTATTATTATTTTAAGTTTTTATCTAACTAATGAATTGTTTACATTTCATTGAATTATTAATTGTTTTCTAATTATTTTTTTCATGTAATATTTTCTCCAGTATGGTGTTGTCTTCTCATTCTCAAAACCTTTTAATTGTCCTTTAATGCTTTTACTTATTTATCTTCTTTATTTATTTTTATTTATTTATTTATTTTACCCTTCTTTATTCTGTTTAATTTATGTTTATTTTTTTAAATCTTTGGCATTGTATTTTGTTTTTGCATTGTTACTATTCCTACGCTCCTCTCTGTCTGTTAGAGGTTTATCCTGCCATGCTTTGCTTGTCAAAGCCCTTTGTAAACGTTTGTTTTTAAAGGTGCAATACAAATAAAGTTACTATATTATTATGATATCACTGAGACCTGGGGCTGTTCCATCTATAAAGACCTTCCATTAACACCACGTTACCAACAAGGTAACGTCACAAGAGCTAACGCATAATGGGGAGCTAGCTAGAACTTGGATTTGAAGTACTTCTTGTCACACACATTAGGATCTGTAAGCATCTGCACTGTAACCAAAACCAAAAACTGAGCTTTTGATTTAAGTTTATGCCACCTTTGATACCAATTCAGGCATTGTGACTCGGCATATTGAAAAATATAGTGCTGCTTCAGTAAAGTAGCGTCACCTTGCAGGTTTATTCTAGCGTAACACACTGAGGATGGCAAGGTTTACTCTTGTATACAATAATCTACAATCTGATCCTGATTGAACTGAGAAAGAAAGAGAGAAAGAGACTGAATGTGGGTGTGTTACATAGCAGGAGAGCATTTAATCGTATGTTGCAGGGTTCATTGTAGGTATGTGTGCTCAGATATTCATGCATGAGCAGCGTGAACATTCTGTACATTTCTGCAGGCATACATTGAGTTTCTGCATATTTAAAATACGACACATACTTCTTCAGATGGCATCACACCCGCCTCTCAGGCACTGGAAGCATGTAGCTATGCATTAATGCTGGTTCTGTGGAGATTACATGTACACTGATATGCATATGTGTGTGTGTGGGTGTGTGTGATTGCTGAGGCTAAAGAAGGCCTGATGTCTGTATCGATCCTTTATGTTGACAGTGTTTCTCCTCCCACCACCTGCAGCATAGGGGACCTTTGAATCAAAAACTGCATCCAAGTCTTTAGGATGCAGAAGATTCATGTGAACCTGGAGATGTCAGAGTCATCAAGTGAAGGTGTGTTTGAGAAAGTGTGCTCCTTCCTGCTGTCTTTTGGCTCATTTATTATGTTATTATGCATCCTACCAGTGTCACCGTGTAACAGGAGGGTCATCCACACAGATTGGCCTGACAGTGAATAAGCTAATTTATTCAGACAACTCTAATTCAGCCTGCAAGCCTGCATCCTTTACTCCAGGTGTCTCCTCCAGATGGAAGATCTCCCTTGGCTGTCCCATGTGATCTGAAAAAGAAATGCATGATCCCATTTTTTGTAACTTGGGTCTTACAGGACATGAGAGAGGCAATGAGAGTGGAGGGTAGGGATCAAGCCTCGCCCTTTCTGGTGGAGGGACTAAAATATTTCCTCTCTAAATTTGCTATCAGTTGCATTTTATGAGAGTCTAATAAATTTTGACCCTGCACAAAGCTTTTCAAGATGGAGACACTGCAGACTGTCACCTGTGAATGGAAGGAGCGGGGGCAGAGGGAACAGGCTGTGGACTTAAGTCAGGACATGTGCAGCATTTACATAACATCAAAAACATCTGGTAGGGAGGTTTTTCTTAAATAGTCTTCAAGGCATTTTCGCTGACTGACACTTGTAATTGGAGTTAAGACTTATTTGACGACTGAGGTGGAGTTATGAAGCTGAATTTATGATGGTGGTTATAAATGCAGCAGAGAAATCAATCAACTGTCAAACAGATGAGAAAAATATGGTGTCACAGACAGTAGTGTCCAAAGTATGGGGCGCCATTTGTAAATATAATATAATATTAAAATTCACACGTCTTGGAGAATGTGGGGAATTGTTGCTGTTATTTTGAGTGTGCAAAACTTTACAAATGGCGCCCCATACTTTGGACACTACTGTCTGTGACACCATATTTTTCTCATCTGTTTGACAGTTGATTGATTGGGTCCCTTTTTTTATCACATTTAGATCAATACCTGTGATTTGTTTTACATTTAATTTTGTGGGGAAAAATATATTTAAGTTGTAATCACAGTTTTTCTTTCTTTCACAATTCTTTTTATTGATTTTGATAGTACAGTGCATGTAAGCTTAACAGTGTAAAAAAAGGTAGGTACAAAGAGTATGCACAAATGACCGCATTTCAATGCAACATATTGCAACAATTTTACTGGCCTATTCACAACCATAACCCCAAGTCCCTCCCACCCAAAACCTCACAATACTTACATAAGGCAACAAAAAAAACCAAAAAAAACCCCACAAAACACACAAAACAGACAGACCAAATTAGGGAAGATAGATAAGTGAAGGACTAAAAATTGAAAAGCTAGACAAACATTAAGGCACTAGAGATAGATAGGAGGAAGAGGGGGAGAGAAGGGCAGAGAGGGGGGGGCAACTAAGCTTCGTCTGGATGAAAAGTTGTTTTGTCTAGGTATTCGGTGAAGGGCTTCCAGGTCTTGTCGAAAGAATTCCTTGATCCTGCAAGTGAGAATCGGATCTTCTCAAGTTGGATATGACTGAGGATCTCCCTGAGCCAGCTGTTATGGTAAGGAGGGAGCGTGTGCTTCCACCTGAACAGGATGAGGCGTCTAGCTAGTAGAGTTGTAAAGGCTAAGACATGCCGTTGGGCCGCTGAGAGGTTGGGCACTCCAGAAGGTGGGACACCAAATAGGACAGTGAGTGGGTCAGGGAGAAGGACTGTGTGAAATACTGTTCCCAGTGTACCAAAAATTTGACTCCAAAATCCTTGTAGTTGTGGGCAGGACGTAATCACTGTTAAATCCAAATGCTAAATATAAATATAAATGTTCAATTTAAATGTTAAATCTAAATCTTAAATGCCAAATCTAAATCTTAATTTTAAATGTTAAATGTTAAATCTAAATGTTAAATCTAAATGTTGATTGTTAAATCTAAATGTTGAATCTTAAATATACATTTTAAATGTAAGTCTTTTTCTGTTAAACTTGCTCTCTTTTCGGTAGGTGAAACCAGTCAAGAGCAGGACCCGTCAAGCCAACTGAATCATGAAGCATGGTCGACGGTGTCAAAAGCGGCTGTGAGATCAAGCAGAACTAAAAGTGTTGTTTTCGGACAGTCAGTGCTGATATGCATCATATATACTTTAAGTTGAAAGATATTTGATTGTAAACCACTTTATCTAGTATCTAACTGATGAAGGGGAGACCTAAGATGAGTCTGTAGGTATTAGTTATGGATGGATCAAGGATGCTTTTCATTAGCACAGGAGTAATTATAGCTCACTTTAGAGAAGAAGAGAAGATGTCAGTCTATAGGGAGATGAGAAATGCAACACCTACAATATCTGTTACATCGGTGTCAAGTCCTTTTAAGAGGACAACGTCGAGTGAGTGACCTTTGGGTGGACCCTGTGACATGTTGTCTAAAATTCAATATTTCAATTTCTTAATATCTAAAACATCAATATCTCTCAAATATGTCTTTTTTTTTGTATAAAATACAACGTGAAGGGAATATCCCTGATCACTTCAAGTCTTACTTCAAATTAAATTCACAGGTCTGCTCTTACTCAACTCGTCAAACTTTATTTCTTCATCCTCCTAAATGTTTAACCTGTATAAGTCAATTCTCAATACGTTTCAGGGGCAGCAAATTCTGGAATATTTATTCCAATGTGGCAAAAAAATTGCTTATCTTTAAAATGTTATAAAGGATGCTTGAAAAAACTTTTAACTACTGTCACTTAATTATACTCATCATGCTCAACCACATACTCATAGAGTAGGCGTCCATACACATCATATTCATATTTTTTACTTTTGAATTCTGTTGATGTAATAACTGTATTTATATTAATTGTTAATTTTGTATATTCTTAGGATATTATGTGTCAGTGATGAAGCGAAGGACATGTGGGTAGGCACAATTTGACAATACTAGCACAGCATTGAGATGATTTGGTCCAACCTATTGACTGTAAATGGACAGCATGAATGTTAACAGATAGATTCGGGGTCATATTTTAAAAGTAAAATACATTTTCTTCAAACATGGTGTTTGTCCATATAGTTAGTTCTTATCATGCTGACTTGTGTCTTTGTATTAATTTTACAGAGAAGCTAAGTTTTACTAAGTTATTTAATTTATAAAAAGGGCTCCACAGTGGTGCAGTGGGAAGCGCTGTTGCCTCACAGCAAGAAGGTTCCTGGTTCGAGTTTGCATGTTCTCCCCATGCATGCGTGGGTTCTCTCTGGGTTCTTCAGCTTCCTCCCACAGTCCAAAAACATGCTCACCAGGTTAATCGGTCACTCTAAATTGCCCATAGGTGTGAGTATGTGTGTGAATGGTTGTCTGTCTCTCCATGTTTGCTCTGTGATAGGTTGGCGATCAGTCCAGGGTGTACCCTGCCTTCCGCCTGATGTCAGCTAAGATAGGCTCTAGCCCCCTGTGACCCTGAACAGGATAGCGGTCAAGATGATGGATGGATGGTAGAATTTCAAAAAGATGATTGATTGACAGCTCTGTCCGCAAATGAAGCCTCCTGCAGCTACAGTGCGAACACCAACAAGCATCAAACTTTGGACTGTACTCACCTGAGGGATCTCTAACATTTATATTAGTGAGTTTAATGCTAATTTTGGTTACATAAGGGCTGGGTCGGCTGTTGCGCATGCCTTGGCTGCAACAGTGCAATATGTCAAGACCTATCGAGGTGGTATTTTGGCTTCAAAGCTCACAATGGCCAGAAATGAAGGCAACGTTGTCCGTTCTGTATGCAGTCAGTGGTCCCATTACACCACTATGACATTTATTCTGAAGGTGAGATGTAGCAAAGCCCAAATATTCTGCCTCAAACTGAGAATGTATACAAGACTCCAGAGACTGCTGTCTCAAAATCTTGACGAATAAAATCCAAACAGTGAGTCCACATAGATTTGCTCTGTGTAAAATAACCTTTGGATTCTTGCAGAGTTGCATGTTTTAACCTTATTGATGATCCATATTCGCTTGTTAATACTTGTTCAATAAATATTATGCTGCAAACTGACCTGCATTACCCTCAGTGTGCTGAAATTTTAATTAACATGAACTGAATTGCACATTTTCCTTGCCCTTCATCCCTCCTTTCCTCAGGGGTTCACCTTTCCCCTCTCTCCTTCTTCCATCAACTGTGGCTCTCTGTCCCTGGAGTGACTTTGCAAACAGATCTCTTCTAAATATAGAGAAAAGAGTCAGCCCATCACTACTGGAATAGCCCAGAGAGTAGTGACATGAGTGCTGTGGAGAATCCCCACAGGAGACGCCGCAGAGCAGCCGCCCACACTATCGATCTGACAGGAGGACTGAATTACATCACACATGCACGCAGCAACAGAGAGTCATATGTCCATATGTCCTCTTCATGTTCATCAGTCGAGGATAACGTGAAGAATATCCTCCTCTTATGCGATGTAAAACACACAGTGTGTTTCTGGAACAAATGCATGCACTGTTGATCTGCAAGCACACACACACGCACACACACACACATATGCACACACAGAGACAGAACAGAGACTATGATACAGGAAATATGACTACAAGGGGGTTTAATTTAGCTTATATGCAGACGACATGGTTGAATAAATAATTAGATTTTATAGCAACAAATTAATTCCCCAAATTAAAAGAGTATAGTGACACACGAGAAGTTTGAATCCCTTATCCATTTAAAAATGCTGAGTGTTGCATCAGGTCTCATTTGGGGAAATTCAGTTCCATATATTGATGCTTAAAAACTGAACGCTGTCTCTCCATCTTAAGCTTTGACCCTGAGGACAGTAAGCAGACTTGTCATAGGCTGTCTAAAGGTTTGAACAGGTCAGAATGTACGAACATATTAGAAATGTATGACTTTAATTGCCTTATGCACAAATCATTTCTAAGCACTCCAGCTGTGAAAATCTGATTTTGGTAAACGTTGTCATTTTAGTCTACTGTTAGTCTGTATTTTATTTTGAAGGGGAAAAAGAGTAGTGAGCCTCCTGCACTAAAGTGAAGAAAGGGGAGCATTGTGAAGTTGTGCCTTATGAATTTCATGAACAATTGAAAACTGAACAGCACCATATTATCATAAGTATCAGGACTCTGAATAGATAGCTTTATTCTTAAAGTCTCAAATTTTCTTTTCCATCATACCAACCAAATTTCTTATTCTGGAAAAAAAATGGGGAAAACTTTTGTTCGACCTACGAGACAAACTTCGTAGGGAGGATATCAGTAAGTTTGTTTCCCACCAAAATAAGATGTCTTCAAATTCGCCAGTTCAAATACCAGTAGCTAAAGTGAACTGAACTCGTTAATGGGACTATCAGTCTTTGTCTTTAATCTTTATAAATAAATCAGTGTTTGCATCAAATGTAAGTTAAGTGATCCTCATTGGTTTTAAGTGTTTGTAAATTTTTGTATTCGGTCTTTATTGAGCAAAGGTAAATTCAATACAAATCTCTCAGCTTTATCAGTTGTTTATCACTTATTCACGTCGGCTTAGAAATTCTTCTTCCACTGATCTTTGATTCTGTTTGATTTTCTGCAAAATACAGTCATCTACAAACAGAGCGACGTAAATACAGTGTTGGTTGCGCTGGAATTTAACATGCAGTCTGTTTACTGGCCAACGAGAAAAAAAGATTTCTCTAGCTACTTCATTTTTTTGAGAACAAACTCAATGATAGGTGTTGAGTTTGTTTTCAAAAATCTGAAGCTTTAAATATCATCTGAGATGCTATCTACATGTATGATCCTAAAAAAACCTTGTATGTCCAGCAAATTTGGTCATTCATGAATGAATGTATGAAGTAAGTGTTAATTAACGAACCTCAACTAATGATGTATTAAAACAGTTGTCATTACATGAAGTCATAGTAACATGAACATTAGCTCATGGTGAAGAACAGGAGTTAATAATGCACCCCTTATTAATTCATACAGGAGAATATGACAGCAGCTGCTTTGCTAAAAAACTGTGGTCTTAGTAGTCATAAAATGTATAATTGAAACAGTTTGCATTAACTAAAAGCATATCTGCGGCTGCGCTTGCTGAAATGTTCTTTATCCTCTTCTTTTATTCACTCAGGATGCAAAATAATACCAAGCCTCCAGAAATCGACTAGAACACAGAGCTTCGAGGACCAGACACTGACACTAAGACCACAAATGCAAAACTCAGTTCTCTCAACACAAAGTGAAAAAGAAAGACTGCAAAAACCTACAACAAAGATGTGCCATTGTTTTATTTTGTCTTGTTTAATATTAATAAATAGAAGAAGCATCGAAGAGGACAACAGTGACACGTATTGTCACATTCAATTTTTATGATAATCCTGTAATGAGTGACATCTGTATCACTCGTAGTCTGATTGATGTGTTTTTTACACAACAAAAAATCTTACTTCTCTTAAAAAAGCACAGGGAATTATCACATTTTTAAAAAGAGGAAGCTGCAATTAGTATCTTGATCATGTGTGGGTGTGTTTTTGTGTGTGTGTTGGAGAGAGAGAGACCCAGTAGCAGAGGATGTATAGTTACACAACACTTAGTGCTGAAGTGGAACAGGTGTGTGCTTGTCTCTGTGTGGGCTCACCTCTCATGTAGTCCTCTATGCCTACATGTGTGATTAACTCCCTGTGTGTGTGTGTGTGTGTGTGTGTGTGTGTGTGTGTGTGTGTGTGTGTGTGTGTGTGTGTGTGTGTGTGTGTGTGTGTGTGTGTGTGTGTGTGTGTGTGTGTTAACCAGCACTTTAAATCTCCACACTGGGTCCCTCCTGTGCACTCAGGTGTACCTTTATGCATGTATCTGCCTGTAAGCTCTCTGAGGAGCGTTCTGCTGTGGCTGTGTGTGTGCATGTGAGTGTGTGTTAACATGTGTGCACACATCTGTGTGAATATAAACATAAAACCTGGATAAAAAAATATATAAAAACCTGAATAATCTGCTTAGGGAGGATGGGATTATTCCCCCAGAGGGCAGAGAGGACTTCTTCCCTCCCTGAACAAGCTGTAAGTTGTGAACGCACAGTTTTACACTCTCATGCAAGATTAAATGAAATCAAGTTCATTTGAGGTCAGCTCAACTCAAACCCAGCTCCTAACAGGATTTAAAGTTTGAATCTTCTCCAGAGACCAAGGAAAGTTTTGTGTCCTGTTGCATAAAGTCCCACAAAAGCCCTCATTGAACACAACACAACACAAACTATATCTTTATCTGGAGCATGAACACTACTTTGTGTTGCGTTCAAAGCTGATGGTTATGAAATTAACATTTCAAACTATACCTCATATAGAAAATGGGGCATCACCTCTTAATTTCCAGGAAGAAAATAAAGGATTAAATGTTTTTAATAACCAATCTCATCACCAAAGTTAGTGAAGCCTCCATCAGGGATCTGTTCAACTCAGGACAAGGTTACACAAACACAATACTTTTTTATGAGTCTCGATTTTAACTGAGTTGTATTCTTACAACAGTTTAATTTCACTTATTTTATTTATTTATTATCTAGTTCAATTTTGAGTCACTTTTTTAAGGACTCTGCACTTAGTTTATTTTACTGGTTTAATCTTTTAGAGTTGTATTATCTTATTCATTTATTTTGTTTTACCTCCAGTGTTTCCTCATTAATATATCATGACAGCGTTTCCTTAGTAAATTCAGCAACTTCTTTTTAATTTTCATTTATTTTATTGTAATCATTATTTTTTTTATTATTTTTGCATATATCATGTTCTTCACCTTAGGATTGTGGGGTGAGTTTGGGGTCAGGGCTGGGGTTGGGATTAGGATGGGGGGTCTTTTTATTTTTATTTTTTAATATTTTTAAATTTATTCTATTTTAATTAGTTTTTATGTACAGCACTTTTTGTTACAATTTCATTGTATGAAAAGAGCTTTACAAATAAGGTTTGATCGACTGATTGATTGAGTTGATGTTTTTCCTTGTGTATCATGCTTTGTTTTCTTCCCGTTTAGTGATCCATTTTATTGTTTCCTGTTTTATTTTGTAGTTCATTTTCCTCTGTGTGTCCAGGTGAGTTTTACTTCCTGCCCTTGTGTGTTTCCCGCCCTTTTTGATTGCACTGATTAGTTTCACCTGTGTCCTGTGTCCCTCGTCTGCTTTGATTACTCTGTGTATTTAGTTCCCCTGTTTCCCTTGCCTGTGTTGGATCATAGTACGTCTCTCTTGTGGTCTATGTGTGTTCCTTTCCTTGTGTTCCCTGTGTGTAATTTGGGACTTTCTGGATTTCGTTTTTCAGACATTTCAGTAAGTGTTGTTTGTACCTTTTTTGTCCTTTTGTTTATTAAAACCTTTTATTTTAAATCTGCACTTGGGTGCTCCTTCCTCTGTTTTTCCCAATGTGGCATACTTGGCATTGTGAATATATTTGTTACAAATAAATGAGAAACAATGGGTGAATAAATGAGCAATGATAATTATTATGGTAAAAGCAATAAATTGTGAATACTTGAAATCATGAAAATAGCTGAAAAAGTTAAATAAGTTGGAGCTTACAAGAGGAATGATAGTGAGATTTTAAGAGGCAGTTATGATAACGAACAGAGATAACAGAGCAAAGCTTTTAAAGGAATCAATTTGCACTGGGGTAAAAATAAATTTACCCCAGTTCTTTGGTTTTTCTGTATAATTGTCGGAACAAAATCTTAATTTGTTTGTTTCTTTCATCTTGTTTTTTCTGTTTAGGTGATCTGCTTTGTTCTCATTTCTCCAAGTGGATTATCTTTTAGTATGTCACATTGGCTTTACACACTTGCAAAAATAAAGTATAAAAGAGACCGACTTCTCACTTTGGAGATGTGTCACACTGAAAGCTTCCTCTGTTGGGGTTTGGACTCGCAGCACTAGGCTGGTGGCTTCAAACAGACCGCACTGTGTTGGATCCAGCAGCGATGATTTTTCTGGTCCTGTTGTTCACCTCAGTGAACCAGGCAGGAATTCAGGAGTCAAACTGTCTATGGATTGTTGAAACCCAGGACGTCAAGCTTGCTGCTGCAGTTTGTGAATCATGAAAAACTACTCTATCACAGCCTCAGAGCAGAAACATTGAGCTTGAAAGGAGGACAGATAATAGGTTCCCTGAAAGAACAATAGTGAGCTCCCACTGGTCACTTCATCAACCTGTATAATGAACTCGCTTGTATCAATAGCCTTTCAATTAATCCACTTGAACTGAGCCTTCTCTTTACCCTTGAGACATGAGACATTGAAGAGAAGGATCACTTTGTCACTGATGTAGCAGAAGCTCAGTGATGTTGAGGTGCAGCGTCACCTGTTTACAGTTTGCTGTTAAGATTCAGTTTATGATGAGGACTTAGCCCCACAGCGTCTCAGTCAGTGAGGATAGGAGAGTCTCTATTGTCTCACTTGATACATTTCACACACATCTAATCAATCTTTTATGAGAAAAAATCCTTTTAACCATTCCAACCGAATCCCTGATGATCAAAAGAGGCGACGAGCAGCTTCAATGGCCCGTGCTAAAAGGAATAAACATGGACTCCTGGAATGATTTACAGGACAATGCCGAGACTAACAACACATCAAAGGTAGGTGTAACATCACACTACAAACACAGGGTGTGTGCGTGCGTGTGTTTTTCTGTGTACCTGTTTATGGAGGGAGGATCTGCAACAGTGTGTGAAATCTACGACAGACTTCAGATCCGGTTCAATGACATTACTCATATTTTAACTCATTATGTGCACTTCATCTTTTCTAATAACCCAGCTGTAGTGAAGTAATGATGTTCAGGTGCTATAGGGCTACTACAAATAAAAGAGCAAATGGTAAAGCCACCTTTGTGTTTCATTGTTGGAAGCTTGCAGTACTCCAATGCAGATCACTGTAGACGCTTTGAGTTTCAATAACAAACTGTTTTGACATCAGGCAGGATCAACATTTTGTGATACAGATACACCTACTTACCTCATTAATGATGGGTAAATGCAGGCTGTTGTCTGTCTGATGCTGATGAGACTAAGCCCAGTGCAGTCTTGCCACTTAAGTCTCAACTCATTTTAAGGGAAACTCCCCCTGGTGGCGTAAATAGTAACTACTATTCAAGACACAAAATAAAACACTATTGTAAAAAACATTTCAATTCAGCCTTATCACAAAAAAACAAACCAAAACTCTAAAACATCTTTAACGTGACATTTGTGGGCGTCACACTTCCGTTTGTCCCTAAAACATATCGATTATGAACAGGGTATATTTTTAGTAATATGACTGTCAAACATTTAATACGGAATTTCAGAAATAAATCCAGATAAATCATATTTTTAAAAACGTTTTATATTACTTTATTTTTCTACCTGTGTCTTGTTTTGAATATTGTATGAATGCATTAAAGTGTACAGCCAAGATTCCAAAACAGGTGGGAAACTACAGAAAATGTTGATATATATACAGTATATACACTACCAGTTTAAAGTTTGGACACACCTTCTCATTCAATGGCTTTCATTTATTGTAATTATTTTCAACATTGTAGATTAAAGCTGCTGTTGGTAGGAATGGTTTCAAAAACGTTACTTTTTTTACTGGGTTTGGAGAAAGGTCATAATACCCATCGGTACTCATCCATAAGTGAAGTAATTTGAGACTATCATGAAATCTGTGTTTTCCAATGCCTATGTATAAAGCAAGGTTATTATTCCCCTCGTTACCGTTATGACGGAAGCCATTACTTCCTCATAGAACGCGCACAACAATCTTTTTTGGGTGGGGTTACAGGAGCAGAGAGGGAAGGGGTAGTGTTGACATTCGAAATCTCTCTCCGAACTGATGTTTATATCACGACTACAATCAGAAGCTTTAATACTGAAGACATGCAAACTATAAAATAATATAGTTTTTCCATAATATGGGTTACAACAGTAGTCAAATAGGGCTATCCATTGTGTACTAACCCTACCTCTGAACAACACAACTGATGGTCTCAAACACATTAAGAAGGCAAGTCATTCTACAAATGAACTCTTGACAAGCCTCATGTTCATTAGAAACCATTCCAGGAGACCACTTCATGAAGCAGACTGAGAGAATACCAAGAGTGTGCAAAACTGTCATGAAGGAAAAAGGGCTACTTTACAGAATCTAAAATAGAAAACAGATTCTGGTTTGTTTAACACTTTTAATAATTAAATCATTCCTTATATGTTCTTTCATTTTGATGCCTTCAGTATTAATCTACAATGTTGAAAATATTTCAAATAAATAATAGCCATCAAATGAGTGCATGTCCAAACGTTTGACTGGTAGTGTATACATACATATATATGGCACATTTTTACATTACTCTGTGTTTTAATGAACCCTGCTACTGTCCAGGAACACTTTAAAGGAAAATTGTCTGTAGCATTCACCTCATTTGAAGGTATGAAGCTATAAGGTTTTAACCCTTGGTCTGATCTTTTCATGTTGATGACATTTGGTCATCGAGCAAACATTTGTGAATGTTCCATCAGAAGAAACAAATTCTGTCATGGAGCAAATGATTAAAACGTTACAGGAACCATAAGAGAGATGTCCTTGCTCTGCACAGTTTCTTAACTCTGGATGTAAAACATAATACGCAGCTCTGTTTAGAGATTTTACCCAAAGGATGGAGGGTAAAAATCCCTCGCTGACTCCTAATCCTGCACACTCGATATGTCATTGTCATTGTCTCCAATCACGGCTGTCAGACGCTATTGCTCAGGATGAGGATTATGCCCAATCCGTCATGAAGGAAGTGTGTGTGTGCGTGTGTGGAAAAGCACGGGCCAAGGGGCTGTGGGTATAATCTGGGAGCTCATTCGCTAATGCCACACTGCTTTCTATCCCTCCAGTTTCCGTCCTTCCTGCGATGTCATCACCACACACCTCGTGGGAAAAATAAACAAAGAGATGGAGAGATTTCTGCACACGCTTCATAACAACACGAAGGATCAGTGTGGTACGATGATGTATGTCACAGTGACGGCTTGATGTCAAGTGACAATCTCCACGTCCTACTCCTGACTTACCCCTTCCCTTTCACTTCTTCTGTTCTCCCTCCAGAATAAAAGCGTCCATCAGATGTTTCAGCATAGGGAGGTCAGAGGGGTTCACCTTTGACCCCAATCAGCGGGAGTGCCTTTGAGTGTATGAGTGTTTTTCAAGGGTGAGAGATCAATCTCATTGTTTTTAATGGTAATGTTCATAATGCTAGTCCCCTTCAAAAGTGCTTTTTGTCAAGCCACAGACTGACTTATTCTCACAGCTGCACTTTATTGTGAACCCAGGAGGCTTCTGTAGAAGACATGACTTCATGGTTAATTGAAACAAAAAGGACTACCATTATCTGCTAAACACATTAAATACATTTGTTAAGCTCTTGGAAAATAATACATATAATAGTACATGTTTGGATTTAAGAAGCTTACAGAATAAACTGTCTTACCCTGTGTAGTAAATATGGAGTGACATACTGGGATACATGTAAGGGTTAATGTATAGTGAGTGGGTTGTTTTCAGTGCTTTAACTGAAACAAAATTAAGTGCCTGTAAGTACCAAGTGCCTTCTACAGAAGATAATTCTTATTTTCACAACATACATTTATTTAAAGAAATAATTTCAGCGTCACACAAAGAGAGAACCTCTACATCTCTGCATCACCATGCTCCTATCAAAACGCTCTCTTTGTGAGTTTGTGATAATTTGACTTTACTGAGCGTCATGTGACACCTGTGGAAGGATGGAAAAAACAGTCACACAGACTCCATGTATGTGAGAATATTAAATAAAACTAGTATCTCAATATTTTTGCTAAATATATTCTGACATGCATAAGAAGCTAGTAGCGGAGGCTAATTAATCAATCAATCTTTATTTATATAAACAAACACAACAAACTTTATCTTAAGACGCTTTTACAAAAACAGCAGGTGTAGACCATACTCTGTGAAATTATCACAGACCCAACACCAAAACAGGATAAGACTCAGTCTTAACTCACCTTAATCCACCATGAGCATTGCACCTCGCAGTATTTAGCTAGTTACAACAGCGAGTAAAACTTCCTTTTAACAGGCAGAAACCTCAAGCAGAACCAGACTCATGTTAGACATCCATCTGCCTTGTTAATGTAGTGTAACCTTATGCATATCAATTGAGAATTCAATCATGAAATCACAATGTCATGGATTTGGGTCTTTAAGTCTGTTTATGTAGGGTCCAGCTCTCTGATAGCAGGTTTGAAATGTTATGTTGAGACAACAGTGACTCACACAACACTGAACTGCAGGTGTAGTCGGTAAACATAAACACCCCACCAGACACCCATCCTGTTAACGGTCCGTTTGTGTGGTAGTCGTGTTAACAAGCACTGGGAAGAGGTGCTGCTAAATTGGGGAATGGCAGCGTCTGTCTCAGCCTTTATGCAGGTGTTTCTGTGACACAGAAGCATGCCTTATATGTTCACATTTACACCTATGCTTAGTCGCTGCGATTATCTCCGTTTCTGAATCTCACGCGTATTTCCAGTGCCTGTCGCTAATGTTTTCTTCTTCTTTTGCTATTTAATCAGTTAGCATTCTTCTCCTCCTGTTACTTAAAGGTGCAGGGTGTAGAAATGGGAATATTAGCGACATCTAGCGGTCAGAAGCTCTTCAGAAAATGGCAATTAGTTAAAGGTGACATATCATGCAAAATCGACTTTTTAATGGCTCTCTACCTGAAATATGTTTCCCTGGCATGTCTACAAACCCCCCGAGAATGAAAAAAATCCATTCTGCCCCTGTTCTGATTTCTCCACCTTTCTGTAAATGTGTGTGAAACGAGCCGTTTCAGACTTCCGTGTTTTTGTTACGTCACAACAATATCTGGTCTGTCAAGGAGTCAGAGCTCGGAGCTTGTTCAGCCCATAGACTGTATAAAATACAACTCAACCCCGCCTCTGTTTTTCATTACCTGCACACATGTGTGCTAACAAAGAGCTTAGGAGGGAGGCATGATAGTTGTAGGCTGTCTTAATAAACACAAAGGTCGGTTTTACTCCCCACGTCTGCAGATTTGAAGATCTAGTGGATGATTTTTATTTTACATGGAAAAGTGCTAGCGCTATTTAGCATAGCTACATAGCTACATGTCGTAGCTGTAGCTGTGTACCAAGACACACGTCTACATACTGACAAATAAAACAAGAAACACTAAATCTGTGACCAATCGTTCAGAAAGGTCCTGCTGCAGGCGCCTCTTCGTCAGGATCAGATTCTGGATCAGATTCAGAGGGTTGAAGTAACGCGGGTCTGTGAGCAGCCGTGTATATTCAGCCAACATGTAAACATTAGATCAACGTGCCGGAGAGCTGAGGGCACATCCACTTTCTGAGGGGCGTGGTCAGAGAGAAAACAGACTGTTCTGAGGAGGGCTGAAGAAGAGAGTTCTTCAGGCATGCCAAAATCTGATTTCAAAGTGTTTTTTTCAGCATAAACTTTAAAGAGATGTTTTGGGGACCTCTTAGACCAATATATATTGATGAAAAAAGCGTGATATGTCACCTTTTAAGCAACAATGTGTCGTGTTACGTCAGACAAAAGACTAAAGACGATATCAAATATTATAAGCCGCTGGTGTAACCGTCTGCTCTGTGGAGGCAGAAGGCTGTCTAACATGAATCTGGTTCTGCTCGAGGTTTCTGTTAAAAGGAAGTTTTTCCTCGCCATCGTTACAAGCTAAATACTGTGAGGTGCAATGCTCATGGTGGATTAAGATGGGATAAGACCAAGTCTTACCCTGTCTTGGTGTTGGGTCTTTGTTAATAATATAACATAGAGTACGGTCTACACCTACTCTGTTTGTAAAAGCGTCTTGAGGTAACGTTTGTTGTGATTTCGCACTATACAAGTAAAGACTGATTGATTGACAATTTAAAACAAATACATATGTCCGTTCGGAGCTGCTGTAGAAACATGATGGCAGCCACCATGAGGAAAAACGCTCCTTATGTAAACAAACATGCTTATTGTAAGTAAAAAAAAATAAAACTACAGTTTGATATAGATTATTATACACTCATTTTACAAATATTACATCCACTTCCACCAAATCTGCTCTGCTAAATGCTGCTAACTTCTACACACTGCACCTTTAATGCGATTAGCAAACAGCTTTAAGATGCTCTACAGCGTCTTTTGTACTCTGCCAAAAGCTTGTGGGCAGTTTGATCTCTATGACAGTCAGGACGCCTGTTTCCGGTCCTGCTACGGTACCTGTTTGGTTCTTCACAGCAATTACGAACGTATTATGTTAAATTGGAGCTAATGAATGTTGCATTGATCATACAACAATTATAACATTTAAGAATAGAGAGGAGAGGTTGGAGGAGATGAAAATTAATGGCCGATTCTGGAAGTGTTGTTACATTTGAGAGATGCACGTCAGATTACGCGCATATGTGAGTCAACGCAGAAGTATAAATCAGGCTTTAGTATCTGGTCAACTTACAGCAGAATAGAACCTGGGCAGATTGGCTTGTCTCACTCTGAAATGTGCTAACCTGTTATTACCCACATTCAATTTCCTAAAATAAGCAAACTTAGATGTTATTAGGCTGATCACATGAAACTGCACATTTCCACTGGTGGAGAAGTAAAACAAGGTAAACAGGACCTCATGAATACCTGCAGCACCTGGTTGAGTTTTTCTGCCTCGTCACTGTCAGAGTTTCTTTTCCATTTATCAGTCCTTCAACACCGTCCTGTTCAAAGGTGTTCTGTTGGTTATTTGTTAACTTCATGCTCTGGGTTCAATTCCATAAATGTCTCTCTTGTATACTTCAGTTTTTGTGTCTTTAGCCTTAATTTGTACTGTTTTTGTCTCTTTTTCTTAGTTTACCCACCTTTAACAAACCAACGTCAAATTAACCTGACTCTTCAGTGCATTAATGTGATCACAGTTAGTCTACCAGACTATGTGGCTGGAGCTGCATCCATACCAACTGTGTGGTCTTCATTGAAGTAGCCTATCCACCAAACAGAATCAACTAGCTGTGTAATAATATTTTGAGTTAACTTCAAATAGTCTCTAAATGAGAAATATCACCAGTGCCTTTCAACACCTATTTCATGTCAATTCATTTCAGTCCATGTCACTGATAAGAAGGTGTGAAATATATTGCTCTCTCTGTCACACACAGAAGGCACACAGCATGCACACGCACTGTCATCATGACTGTCTCCATATCTCCATCTGTAACCATCCAGGCAGACACAGCAGGCGCTTCTAACATCCACTCCAAGGGACCACACTCCTGCCGGGGTTATTAAGCCAGGAGGTCCGCCCTCTCACACTCCAACCAGAGAGTAGAAATGATACACACTCACATATCACTAAGAGGAAAATGGAATTTCAAAATAAAGGTACTAACTTGTCCAACATTCTTAAAAAGGTGTTTTCATTTATGTACACTTTTTTATTTTATTGTTTTACCTTTCTTTCTCACTTTTATTTACACCAGAATCATTTATGGTTTGCAAATGTGTTACAGCAGAATAATTTAGTATCTGTATATTTATAGCTATTCATACAACTACTCAATTTTACCCTCAGTTGATAAATATATCTTTATTTTCCTTAGAGTTTTTAAAAATAAAAAAAAATCTAATGATATTCAGACATTTTAAAGAAAATCATATTATAAATTGATAATCACTTCTGATTGATTTTGGCTTTGATCATTAGTTGGCTACTGGAAATGGGATCAAACTGCCTTGCAAAATTAGTCTACTACTTGTATTAGATATTAACACTGAAATAAAAATGAACGTGCTGTGGAAAATAAAAAAGAATGATAATGATAAAAAAAAAATACAAAACATACAAAATGAAAATGAATTTCTATTCAATATTTTGATTTTGAAAAAGGGCCAGGCTGTTATTATTTTTTATATGATATGTGTTAAAGTATATAAGACATAAAAACGTCTAGATCAATGCTCCATCGTCTGCACGCTCTGGTTTCCTCGGACTTTATTTAAAAGGCTTTTATTATGAAAGGGGATACCGGTTTATGTACCCGTTTTACTCTGTCTAACTTTACAAACCCATCGACAAGCTAGTCATGTCATCTGTTGTCGAGTAACTTCAGTGCTCATACTGCACATCTCACTGTCTCTTCCTCCTCGCTTCAGTTTCTCATACCTTTGCACCACCACCGTGGGTTCCGCCGGAACGCTCGCCGAGAGAAGAGCGCCATGACCCGCGTGGTGGTTGAAGGGATGCCGGAGACGGCCGCTGGAGGAGGAGTGATGCTGAACCGACGGAGGACTAAAGCCAGGCGGAGAAAGCGAAAGGAGTTGTTCGCCCTCCAGATGTGCTTCGCGGGGGTACTGCTGGGGCTGGCCGTGGGGCTCAAGTCTGTGGCACAGAAAGCAGGTGAGGGGCAGTTACGCGTCTGTGTCTGTCACACCGTCACCCAACATCCAAAACATGTTTATTATGAGGATGTTTATTATGAGGATGTTTATTATGAGGAGAATAAAAGGAGTTTGTGAGAGGCAGGACCAACAGGCAGTTTGGATGAGTAAAGGCATTTTGAGAAACACATATTATTTGGCATATTCATTCATTTGTGTATATTTGCTCACATGCATTTGTTGCATTTTAATTATTATGACAACATACGACTAGTGTGACACAAGTTAGTGAGATAAAACAGCAGGAAATGTATAAAAAAAGAAAAACTCCAGCATGTATTCTAATGCAATGCATGTTTTTTTTTATATTAGTACACAGAGATGAATTCTAATGCTGATAATTTACCAACATGCACTAACATCATGGTAAAAATATGTGATTGACGGCCAACACTGTACATTTGGTACTGTACTAAATGTGTAAACTCACACTTAACAAGCTGTCAAAGATATAACACAATATATAGTCCCTTGGGATTAGTCCACACACATCAGATTGATTTCTTTGTTTGAGTGCAGCTGGGAGTGTATCTGTGCACACACACACTCACACACATTTACGACCACTGTATAGAACAAAACAACAACATGCCTTCTTGGAGCTCAACATCTGTAACTAATAATCCCCTGGAAATGGTAGTGGGGACTGTGCTGCTCTGCATGCATGCATTACTTAACAGATATCTACTCTTCCTGTGTTCGCTACAGCGAGCAGAAGGAGAGCCGGGTATGGGATGGGATTCTTGTGGTGGACACCTGGATGTTTTTTAAAATTCTGTTAACAGTGGTGACATTGGCTGACGCTTGAGATCAGATTTCTTTTAACTGGAAACAGAGTTGAAATAGCAGCCTGGCAAGCTTAACAGGGATTTTCTTTGGGACTGAGATATCAGTATTCATTTAGTGGAGCTCAGTGAGCCATGTGGTGTCCGTTGCAACATTTAAAGAGTGTGTACACAAGCTTGAATCAGACTTTTGAACAGATTTTTATGATTACCAGAGCTGAGCCCGGCCAATGTTTTGGTGTGGTTTGCCAAGTAGGTCTTGTTATTGGTCGGGTCAGCAGCCCAGTCAGTGTTACTGGATATTTTGGAGTGCACAACAGAGGATGTCAACAAAACAGCTGTTGCATCAGTACAGAAACAACACACTAACAGTTTGTCCTCATGTTTTGTTATCTCACAATGATCAAATGTCTTTGACCAGAGGGATAACATACACATGTTTTTACATTACTGCTAATTGTTGAAAAGTTGCGAGTTATTCTTGTGCATTGAGGCTCATTATCAGGCTGCAGAGTGGATGGGATTGTGAATTGATAACAGAGGCAGTGTGAGGCAGCCTGGTCTCTAGGGTGATTGTAAAATTCATTATGTAATAGTGTTATAATCCATAATGTATGAAAGTCAAGAACATGTTTTGCCACTGTAAGCCTTTAAGAATTCAGGTTATGTTACATATGGAGACAATGTTGGCCAAAATTCAAAGTTTGCTTACCCGCATAATAATTGTCACATTGGTATTTTATTATTTCCTGAATGCAGTGTACTAAAATGTTTTTTTTCTTCTTTTTACACATACAAAATGGGTTTTGGTACCTAAAAATATCTAAGCGGACCTTCTTCATTACATGTAGGCATCAAAATGACTCTTAGCATAAGGCAAACATCATCAGTGATGTGACATAAGGTGGCCAAATGTCTAAAATATGTGTGCGAGAAGGGACAAATGTAACTTAATGAAGCACTATGTTGAGTCCAGGACCACAATGAGGCTTTTCAATTTACAAAGAGAAAAAAACATGTTTTTTGTTTTATGCAATAATTGATGTTACAAAAGATGTAACACATTTGATGTTTTTGCACACTCTGTCTTAGTTATTTAAAGATCCTTATGGGACTTTTGGATTGCGTTGACTTTGGCGCCCCCTGTGGACGAAGCAGTAATTCTGTGAAGTGTAAGTATTGTAGGAATGCACAATCAAAGTATTCTCCTTAATTTTTATTTAGAAATGTCATTGATTAATTATTATTTATTCCTTAATAAACATAGATTTTCCTAACACAAAAACAATACTTCATGCATTTGTTCCTGAATCAAACTGCTTTATTTTCCACTGCACCATAATGCATGTAACTGGCAGTTTTACATAGCCACAGTAGGGGCATACAAATTGTTTAACACGCTGAAGTGAGGCTCTAAGTGTTGAATTACTACAACAAGTGAAGTGAACAGAACAATATTTTAGATTCTCAGTGTCCAGTTTTCAGCCTGCTTGTTCTAATTGAGAAAAATTTGAATGCCCATTTGATCGGGTGTCAGTCAGGAGTACAACCGGGTCCAGATCAGTCCAGCAGAAACATGCTGTATATAGTGATACTGGTTTGCCAGCTTTGCCAGATCATGAAATCTCTCAGCATTACCTTTCCACCAGTCTGTTGGCTTGGAACCGAGGATGTCCAAGCGGCAACCTCCATTCTTAAGGCTGATTTATACTTCTGCATCCCCCTACGTAGCAGGGGCTGATGCGGACATGAGAACCACATACTTGTGCGTCGATGTGTCCGTGTCGCGCAGCAATTTTCAGCAGAAACGCTTGAGGGCAGTGTGGTCTCTCTGATAGCTGATCGCCTGCTTCCGGCCCCGCTACAATCTCTGTTTACTTTTCCACAGGTATTCAGAGCGTGTTATGTTAATCTACAGCTGATACATGTTGCTGTTTATGATACAGACATGATTACATTAAGAATAAAGAGGAGGAGGTGAAATACACGGCCGATGTACGGGGATCCCGGAAGGGCTGTAAATGCGGGAAATACAATGCAGCCGAGCGGACCAATCGCAGGGCTTGTGGTCCGTGTCGATTCTACGGGTAGTTACATCTTGGAGGAGGTGCACGTCAGCCATGTGCGTAGGCCTCTGCGTAGGTACGGGAGCTACGCAGACCTCCGGCGTAGGCATACTCCCTTTGATTCGATGGAGAAGTATAAATCAGCCTTTAGAATAGGAGGCCAAGTGTTATAAACTACAGTTCA